>NW_027363479.1:600000-756828 GCF_046119375.1 Phyllobates terribilis | reverse complement strand
ATTCATTGATTTTTGCCATTGAAAAACATCATGTTATTCATATACCAGAAATGTTTGAAGCTACTGACTGAATGAAAAGAGCTGGCATCTCACTCTCTTTGAATCTTCTTTATCATGCTAAGAGGAGCAGGAAAAAGCAAAAAATTTCAGAATTGCACGTTGCAATGTGGAGATATTACTTTTTGTGCATTTACAATATTCATTGATTTTTGCCATTGAAAAACGTCCAGAAATGTTTGAAGCTACTGACTGAATGAAAGGAGCTGGGATCTCACTCTCTTTGAATCTTCTTTATCATGCTAGGATTAGCAGGAAAAAGCAAAAAATTTCAGAATTGCACATTGCAATGCGGAGAAATTACTGTTTGTGCATTTACAATATTCATTGATTTTTGCCATTGAAAAACATCATGTTATTCATATACCAGAAATGTTTGAAGCTACTGACTGAATGAAAAGAGCTGGCATCTCAATCTCTTTGAATCTTCTTTATCATGCTAGGATTAGCAGGAAAAAGCAAAAAATTTCAGAATTGCACCTTGCAATGCAGAGAAATTACTGTTTGTGCATTTACAATATTCATTGATTTTTGCCATTGAAAAACATCGTTATTCATATACCAGAAATGTTTGAAGCTACTGACTGAATGAAAAGAGCTGGCATCTCACTCTCTTTGAATCTTCTTTATCATGCCAGGATTAGCAGGAAAAAGCAAAAAATTTCAGAATTGCACCTTGCAATGTGGAGATATTACTGTTTGTGCATTTACAATATTCATTGATTTTTGCCATTGAAAAACGTCCAGAAATGTTTGAAGCTACTGACTGAATGAAAGGAGCTGGCATCTCACTCTCTTTGAATCTTCTTTATCATGCTAGGATTAGCAGGAAAAAGCAAAAAATTTCAGAATTGCACCTTGCAATGCGGAGAAATTACTGTGTGTGCATTTACAATATTCATTGATTTTTGCCATTGAAAAACATCATGTTATTCATATACCAGAAATGTTTGAAGCTACTGACTGAATGAAAAGGAGCTGGCATCTCACTCTCTTTGAATCTTCTTTATCATGCTAGGATTAGCAGGAAAAAGCAAAAAATTTCAGAATTGCACCTTGCAATGCGGAGAAATTACTGTTTGTGCATTTACAATATTCATTGATTTTTGCCATTGAAAAACATGTTATTCATATACCAGAAATGTTTGAAGCTACTGACTGAATGAAAAGAGCTGGCATCTCACTCTCTTTGAATCTTCTTTATCATGCCAGGATTAGCAGGAAAAAGCAAAAATTTCAGAATTGCACCTTGCAATGTGGAGATATTACTGTTTGTGCATTTACAATATTCATTGATTTTTGCCATTGAAAAACGTCCAGAAATGTTTGAAGCTACTGACTGAATGAAAGGAGCTGGCATCTCACTCTCTTTGAATCTTCTTTATCATGCTAGGATTAGCAGGAAAAAGCAAAAAATTTCAGAATTGCACCTTGCAATGCGGAGAAATTACTGTTTGTGCATTTACAATATTCATTGATTTTTGCCATTGAAAAACGTCCAGAAATGTTTGAAGCTACTGACTGAATGAAAGGAGCTGGCATCTCACTCTCTTTGAATCTTCTTTATCATGCTAGGATTAGCAGGAAAAAGCAAAAAATTTCAGAATTGCACCTTGCAATGCGGAGAAATTACTGTTTGTGCATTTACAATATTCATTGATTTTTGCCATTGAAAAACATGTTATTCATATACCAGAAATGTTTGAAGCTACTGACTGAATGAAAAGAGCTGGCATCTCACTCTCTTTGAATCTTCTTTATCATGCCAGGATTAGCAGGAAAAAGCAAAAAATTTCAGAATTGCACCTTGCAATGTGGAGATATTACTGTTTGTGCATTTACAATATTCATTGATTTTTGCCATTTGAAAAACATGTTATTCATATACCAGAAATGTTTGAAGCTACTGACTGAATGAAAAGAGCTGGCATCTCACTCTCTTTGAATCTTCTTTATCATGCCAGGATTAGCAGGAAAAAGCAAAAAATTTCAGAATTGCACCTTGCAATGTGGAGATATTACTGTTTGTGCATTTACAATATTCATTGATTTTTGCCATTGAAAAACGTCCAGAAATGTTTGAAGCTACTGACTGAATGAAAAGAGCTGGCATCTCACTCTCTTTGAATCTTCTTTATCATGCTAGGATTAGCAGGAAAAAGCAAAAAATTTCAGAATTGCACCTTGCAATGCGGAGAAATTACTGTGTGTGCATTTACAATATTCATTGATTTTTGCCATTGAAAAACATCGTTATTCATATACCAGAAATGTTTGAAGCTACTGACTGAATGAAAAGAGCTGGCATCTCACTCTCTTTGAATCTTCTTTATCATGCCAGGATTAGCAGGAAAAAGCAAAAAATTTCAGAATTGCACCTTGCAATGTGGAGATATTACTGTTTGTGCATTTACAATATTCATTGATTTTTGCCATTGAAAAACGTCCAGAAATGTTTGAAGCTACTGACTGAATGAAAAGAGCTGGCATCTCACTCTCTTTGAATCTTCTTTATCATGCTAGGATTAGCAGGAAAAAGCAAAAAATTTCAGAATTGCACCTTGCAATGCGGAGAAATTACTGTGTGTGCATTTACAATATTCATTGATTTTTGCCATTGAAAAACATCATGTTATTCATATACCAGAAATGTTTGAAGCTACTGACTGAATGAAAAGAGCTGGCATCTCACTCTCTTTGAATCTTCTTTATCATGCCAGGATTAGCAGGAAAAAGCAAAAAATTTCAGAATTGCACCTTGCAATGCGGAGAAATTACTGTTTGTGCATTTACAATATTCATTGATTTTTGCCATTGAAAAACATGTTATTCATATACCAGAAATGTTTGAAGCTACTGACTGAATGAAAAGAGCTGGCATCTCACTCTCTTTGAATCTTCTTTATCATGCCAGGATTAGCAGGAAAAAGCAAAAAATTTCAGAATTGCACCTTGCAATGTGGAGATATTACTGTTTGTGCATTTACAATATTCATTGATTTTTGCCATTGAAAAACGTCCAGAAATGTTTGAAGCTACTGACTGAATGAAAGGAGCTGGCATCTCACTCTCTTTGAATCTTCTTTATCATGCTAGGATTAGCAGGAAAAAGCAAAAAATTTCAGAATTGCACATTGCAATGCGGAGAAATTACTGTTTGTGCATTTACAATATTCATTGATTTTTGCCATTGAAAAACATCATGTTATTCATATACCAGAAATGTTTGAAGCTACTGACTGAATGAAAGGAGCTGGCATCTCACTCTCTTTGAATCTTCTTTATCATGCTAGGATTAGCAGGAAAAAGCAAAAAATTTCAGAATTGCACCTTGCAATGCAGAGAAATTACTGTTTGTGCATTTACAATATTCATTGATTTTTGCCATTGAAAAACATGTTATTCATATACCAGAAATGTTTGAAGCTACTGACTGAATGAAAAGAGCTGGCATCTCACTCTCTTTGAATCTTCTTTATCATGCCAGGATTAGCAGGTAAAAGCAAAAAATTTCAGAATTGCACCTTGCAATGTGGAGATATTACTGTTTGTGCATTTACAATATTCATTGATTTTTGCCATTGAAAAACGTCCAGAAATGTTTGAAGCTACTGACTGAATGAAAGGAGCTGGCATCTCACTCTCTTTGAATCTTCTTTATCATGCTAGGATTAGCAGGAAAAAGCAAAAAATTTCAGAATTGCACCTTGCAATGCGGAGAAATTACTGTGTGTGCATTTACAATATTCATTGATTTTTGCATTTGAAAAACATCGTTATTCATATACCAGAAATGTTTGAAGCTACTGACTGAATGAAAAGAGCTGGCATCTCACTCTCTTTGAATCTTCTTTATCATGCCAGGATTAGCAGGAAAAAGCAAAAAATTTCAGAATTGCACCTTGCAATGTGGAGAATTACTGTTTGTGCATTTACAATATTCATTGATTTTTGCCATTGAAAAACATGTTATTCATATACCAGAAATGTTTGAAGCTACTGACTGAATGAAAAGAGCTGGCATCTCACTCTCTTTGAATCTTCTTTATCATGCCAGGATTAGCAGGAAAAAGCAAAAAATTTCAGAATTGCACCTTGCAATGTGGAGATATTACTGTTTGTGCATTTACAATATTCATTGATTTTTGCCATTGAAAAACGTCAGAAATGTTTGAAGCTACTGACTGAATGAAAGGAGCTGGCATCTCACTCTCTTTGAATCTTCTTTATCATGCTAGGATTAGCAGGAAAAAGCAAAAAATTTCAGAATTGCACCTTGCAATGCGGAGAAATTACTGTTTGTGCATTTACAATATTCATTTTTTTTGCCATTGAAAAACATCATGTTATTCATATACCAGAAATGTTTGAAGCTACTGACTGAATGAAAAGAGCTGGCATCTCACTCTCTTTGAATCTTCTTTATCATGCTAAGAGGAGCAGGAAAAAGCAAAAAATTTCAGAATTGCACGTTGCAATGTGGAGATATTACTGTTTGTGCATTTACAATATTCATTGATTTTTGCCATTGAAAAACGTCCAGAAATGTTTGAAGCTACTGACTGAATGAAAGGAGCTGGCATCTCACTCTCTTTGAATCTTCTTTATCATGCTAGGATTAGCAGGAAAAAGCAAAAAATTTCAGAATTGCACCTTGCAATGCGGAGAAATTACTGTTTGTGCATTTACAATATTCATTGATTTTTGCCATTGAAAAACATCATGTTATTCATATACCAGAAATGTTTGAAGCTACTGACTGAATGAAAAGAGCTGGCATCTCACTCTCTTTGAATCTTCTTTATCATGCTAAGAGGAGCAGGAAAAAGCAAAAAATTTCAGAATTGCACGTTGCAATGTGGAGATATTACTTTTTGTGCATTTACAATATTCATTGATTTTTGCCATTGAAAAACGTCCAGAAATGTTTGAAGCTACTGACTGAATGAAAGGAGCTGGGATCTCACTCTCTTTGAATCTTCTTTATCATGCTAGGATTAGCAGGAAAAAGCAAAAAATTTCAGAATTGCACCTTGCAATGCGGAGAAATTACTGTGTGTGCATTTACAATATTCATTGATTTTTGCCATTGAAAAACATGTTATTCATATACCAGAAATGTTTGAAGCTACTGACTGAATGAAAAGAGCTGACATCTCACTCTCTTTGAATCTTCTTTATCATGCTAGGATTAGCAGGAAAAAGCAAAAAATTTCAGAATTGCACCTTGCAATGCGGAGAAATTACTGTTTGTGCATTTACAATATTCATTGATTTTTGCCTTTGAAAAACATGTTATTCATATACCAGAAATGTTTGAAGCTACTGACTGAATGAAAAGAGCTGGCATCTCACTCTCTTTGAATCTTCTTTATCATGCCAGGATTAGCAGGAAAAAGCAAAAAATTTCAGAATTGCACCTTGCAATGCGGAGAAATTACTGTTTGTGCATTTACAATATTCATTGATTTTTGCCATTGAAAAACGTCCAGAAATGTTTGAAGCTACTGACTGAATGAAAAGAGCTGGCATCTCACTCTCTTTGAATCTTCTTTATCATGCTAAGAGGAGCAGGAAAAAGCAAAAAATTTCAGAATTGCACGTTGCAATGTGGAGATATTACTGTTTGTGCATTTACAATATTCATTGATTTTTGCCATTGAAAAACATGTTATTCATATACCAGAAATGTTTGAAGCTACTGACTGAATGAAAAGAGCTGGCATCTCACTCTCTTTGAATCTTCTTTTTCATGCCAGGATTAGCAGGAAAAAGCAAAAAATTTCAGAATTGCACCTTGCAATGTGGAGATATTACTGTTTGTGCATTTACAATATTCATTGATTTTTGCCATTGAAAAACGTCCAGAAATGTTTGAAGCTACTGACTGAATGAAAAGAGCTGGCATCTCACTCTCTTTGAATCTTCTTTATCATGCTAGGATTAGCAGGAAAAAGCAAAAAATTTCAGAATTGCACCTTGCAATGCGGAGAAATTACTGTTTGTGCATTTACAATATTCATTGATTTTTGCCATTGAAAAACATCATGTTATTCATATACCAGAAATGTTTGAAGCTACTGACTGAATGAAAAGAGCTGGCATCTCACTCTCTTTGAATCTTCTTTATCATGCCAGGATTAGCAGGAAAAAGCAAAAAATTTCAGAATTGCACGTTGCAATGTGGAGATATTACTGTTTGTGCATTTACAATATTCATTGATTTTTGCCATTGAAAAACGTCCAGAAATGTTTGAAGCTACTGACTGAATGAAAGGAGCTGGCATCTCACTCTCTTTGAATCTTCTTTATCATGCTAGGATGAGCAGGAAAAAGCAAAAAATTTCAGAATTGCACCTTGCAATGCGGAGAAATTACTGTGTGTGCATTTACAATATTCATTGATTTTTGCATTTGAAAAACATCGTTATTCATATACCAGAAATGTTTGAAGCTACTGACTGAATGAAAAGAGCTGGCATCTCACTCTCTTTGAATCTTCTTTATCATGCCAGGATTAGCAGGAAAAAGCAAAAAATTTCAGAATTGCACCTTGCAATGTGGAGATATTACTGTTTGTGCATTTACAATATTCATTGATTTTTGCCATTGAAAAACATGTTATTCATATACCAGAAATGTTTGAAGCTACTGACTGAATGAAAAGAGCTGGCATCTCACTCTCTTTGAATCTTCTTTATCATGCCAGGATTAGCAGGAAAAAGCAAAAAATTTCAGAATTGCACCTTGCAATGTGGAGATATTACTGTTTGTGCATTTACAATATTCATTGATTTTTGCCATTGAAAAACGTCCAGAAATGTTTGAAGCTACTGACTGAATGAAAGGAGCTGGCATCTCACTCTCTTTGAATCTTCTTTATCATGCTAGGATTAGCAGGAAAAAGCAAAAAATTTCAGAATTGCACCTTGCAATGCGGAGAAATTACTGTTTGTGCATTTACAATATTCATTTTTTTTTGCCATTGAAAAACATCATGTTATTCATATACCAGAAATGTTTGAAGCTACTGACTGAATGAAAAGAGCTGGCATCTCACTCTCTTTGAATCTTCTTTATCATGCTAAGAGGAGCAGGAAAAAGCAAAAAATTTCAGAATTGCACGTTGCAATGTGGAGATATTACTGTTTGTGCATTTACAATATTCATTGATTTTTGCCATTGAAAAACGTCCAGAAATGTTTGAAGCTACTGACTGAATGAAAGGAGCTGGCATCTCACTCTCTTTGAATCTTCTTTATCATGCTAGGATTAGCAGGAAAAAGCAAAAAATTTCAGAATTGCACATTGCAATGCGGAGAAATTACTGTTTGTGCATTTACAATATTCATTGATTTTTGCCTTTTAAAAACATCATGTTATTCATATACCAGAAATGTTTGAAGCTACTGACTGAATGAAAAGAGCTGGCATCTCACTCTCTTTGAATCTTCTTTATCATGCTAAGAGGAGCAGGAAAAAGCAAAAAATTTCAGAATTGCACGTTGCAATGTGGAGATATTACTTTTTGTGCATTTACAATATTCATTGATTTTTGCCATTGAAAAACGTCCAGAAATGTTTGAAGCTACTGACTGAATGAAAGGAGCTGGGATCTCACTCTCTTTGAATCTTCTTTATCATGCTAGGATTAGCAGGAAAAAGCAAAAAATTTCAGAATTGCACCTTGCAATGCGGAGAAATTACTGTGTGTGCATTTACAATATTCATTGATTTTTGCCATTGAAAAACATGTTATTCATATACCAGAAATGTTTGAAGCTACTGACTGAATGAAAAGAGCTGACATCTCACTCTCTTTGAATCTTCTTTATCATGCTAGGATTAGCAGGAAAAAGCAAAAAATTTCAGAATTGCACCTTGCAATGCGGAGAAATTACTGTTTGTGCATTTACAATATTCATTGATTTTTGCCTTTGAAAAACATGTTATTCATATACCAGAAATGTTTGAAGCTACTGACTGAATGAAAAGAGCTGGCATCTCACTCTCTTTGAATCTTCTTTATCATGCCAGGATTAGCAGGAAAAAGCAAAAAATTTCAGAATTGCACGTTGCAATGTGGAGATATTACTGTTTGTGCATTTACAATATTCATTGATTTTTGCCATTGAAAAACGTCCAGAAATGTTTGAAGCTACTGACTGAATGAAAGGAGCTGGCATCTCACTCTCTTTGAATCTTCTTTATCATGCTAGGATTAGCAGGAAAAAGCAAAAAATTTCAGAATTGCACCTTGCAATGCGGAGAAATTACTGTGTGTGCATTTACAATATTCATTGATTTTTGCATTTGAAAAACATCGTTATTCATATACCAGAAATGTTTGAAGCTACTGACTGAATGAAAAGAGCTGGCATCTCACTCTCTTTGAATCTTCTTTATCATGCCAGGATTAGCAGGAAAAAGCAAAAAATTTCAGAATTGCACCTTGCAATGTGGAGATATTACTGTTTGTGCATTTACAATATTCATTGATTTTTGCCATTGAAAAACATGTTATTCATATACCAGAAATGTTTGAAGCTACTGACTGAATGAAAAGAGCTGGCATCTCACTCTCTTTGAATCTTCTTTATCATGCCAGGATTAGCAGGAAAAAGCAAAAAATTTCAGAATTGCACCTTGCAATGTGGAGATATTACTGTTTGTGCATTTACAATATTCATTGATTTTTGCCATTGAAAAACGTCCAGAAATGTTTGAAGCTACTGACTGAATGAAAGGAGCTGGCATCTCACTCTCTTTGAATCTTCTTTATCATGCTAGGATTAGCAGGAAAAAGCAAAAAATTTCAGAATTGCACCTTGCAATGCGGAGAAATTACTGTTTGTGCATTTACAATATTCATTTTTTTTTGCCATTGAAAAACATCATGTTATTCATATACCAGAAATGTTTGAAGCTACTGACTGAATGAAAAGAGCTGGCATCTCACTCTCTTTGAATCTTCTTTATCATGCTAAGAGGAGCAGGAAAAAGCAAAAAATTTCAGAATTGCACGTTGCAATGTGGAGATATTACTGTTTGTGCATTTACAATATTCATTGATTTTTGCCATTGAAAAACGTCCAGAAATGTTTGAAGCTACTGACTGAATGAAAGGAGCTGGCATCTCACTCTCTTTGAATCTTCTTTATCATGCTAGGATTAGCAGGAAAAAGCAAAAAATTTCAGAATTGCACCTTGCAATGCGGAGAAATTACTGTTTGTGCATTTACAATATTCATTGATTTTTGCCTTTTAAAAACATCATGTTATTCATATACCAGAAATGTTTGAAGCTACTGACTGAATGAAAAGAGCTGGCATCTCACTCTCTTTGAATCTTCTTTATCATGCTAAGAGGAGCAGGAAAAAGCAAAAAATTTCAGAATTGCACGTTGCAATGTGGAGATATTACTT
The DNA here is from genome assembly GCF_046119375.1 of Phyllobates terribilis. Taxonomy (NCBI): domain Eukaryota; kingdom Metazoa; phylum Chordata; class Amphibia; order Anura; family Dendrobatidae; genus Phyllobates; species Phyllobates terribilis. The sequence continues at coordinate 747,345 of NW_027363479.1, read as the reverse complement.
TTTGTGCATTTACAATATTCATTGATTTTTGCCATTGAAAAACGTCCAGAAATGTTTGAAGCTACTGACTGAATGAAAGGAGCTGGGATCTCACTCTCTTTGAATCTTCTTTATCATGCTAGGATTAGCAGGAAAAAGCAAAAAATTTCAGAATTGCACCTTGCAATGCGGAGAAATTACTGTGTGTGCATTTACAATATTCATTGATTTTTGCCATTGAAAAACATGTTATTCATATACCAGAAATGTTTGAAGCTACTGACTGAATGAAAAGAGCTGACATCTCACTCTCTTTGAATCTTCTTTATCATGCTAGGATTAGCAGGAAAAAGCAAAAAATTTCAGAATTGCACCTTGCAATGCGGAGAAATTACTGTTTGTGCATTTACAATATTCATTGATTTTTGCCTTTGAAAAACATGTTATTCATATACCAGAAATGTTTGAAGCTACTGACTGAATGAAAAGAGCTGGCATCTCACTCTCTTTGAATCTTCTTTATCATGCCAGGATTAGCAGGAAAAAGCAAAAAATTTCAGAATTGCACCTTGCAATGCGGAGAAATTACTGTTTGTGCATTTACAATATTCATTGATTTTTGCCATTGAAAAACGTCCAGAAATGTTTGAAGCTACTGACTGAATGAAAAGAGCTGGCATCTCACTCTCTTTGAATCTTCTTTATCATGCTAAGAGGAGCAGGAAAAAGCAAAAAATTTCAGAATTGCACGTTGCAATGTGGAGGTATTACTGTTTGTGCATTTACAATATTCATTGATTTTTGCCATTGAAAAACATGTTATTCATATACCAGAAATGTTTGAAGCTACTGACTGAATGAAAAGAGCTGGCATCTCACTCTCTTTGAATCTTCTTTTTCATGCCAGGATTAGCAGGAAAAAGCAAAAAATTTCAGAATTGCACCTTGCAATGTGGAGATATTACTGTTTGTGCATTTACAATATTCATTGATTTTTGCCATTGAAAAACGTCCAGAAATGTTTGAAGCTACTGACTGAATGAAAAGAGCTGGCATCTCACTCTCTTTGAATCTTCTTTATCATGCTAGGATTAGCAGGAAAAAGCAAAAAATTTCAGAATTGCACCTTGCAATGCGGAGAAATTACTGTTTGTGCATTTACAATATTCATTGATTTTTGCCATTGAAAAACATCATGTTATTCATATACCAGAAATGTTTGAAGCTACTGACTGAATGAAAAGAGCTGGCATCTCACTCTCTTTGAATCTTCTTTATCATGCCAGGATTAGCAGGAAAAAGCAAAAAATTTCAGAATTGCACGTTGCAATGTGGAGATATTACTGTTTGTGCATTTACAATATTCATTGATTTTTGCCATTGAAAAACGTCCAGAAATGTTTGAAGCTACTGACTGAATGAAAGGAGCTGGCATCTCACTCTCTTTGAATCTTCTTTATCATGCTAGGATTAGCAGGAAAAAGCAAAAAATTTCAGAATTGCACCTTGCAATGCGGAGAAATTACTGTTTGTGCATTTACAATATTCATTGATTTTTGCTATTTAAAAACATGTTATTCATATACCAGAAATGTTTGAAGCTACTGACTGAATGAAAAGAGCTGGCATCTCACTCTCTTTGAATCTTCTTTATCATGCCAGGATTAGCAGGTAAAAGCAAAAAATTTCAGAATTGCACCTTGCAATGTGGAGATATTACTGTTTGTGCATTTACAATATTCATTGATTTTTGCCATTGAAAAACGTCCAGAAATGTTTGAAGCTACTGACTGAATGAAAGGAGCTGGCATCTCACTCTCTTTGAATCTTCTTTATCATGCTAGGATTAGCAGGAAAAAGCAAAAAATTTCAGAATTGCACCTTGCAATGCGGAGAAATTACTGTGTGTGCATTTACAATATTCATTGATTTTTGCCATTGAAAAACATCGTTATTCATATACCAGAAATGTTTGAAGCTACCGACTGAATGAAAAGAGCTGGCATCTCACTCTCTTTGAATCTTCTTTATCATGCCAGGATTAGCAGGAAAAAGCAAAAAATTTCAGAATTGCACCTTGCAATGTGGAGATATTACTGTTTGTGCATTTACAATATTCATTGATTTTTGCCATTGAAAAACATGTTATTCATATACCAGAAATGTTTGAAGCTACTGACTGAATGAAAAGAGCTGGCATCTCACTCTCTTTGAATCTTCTTTATCATGCCAGGATTAGCAGGAAAAAGCAAAAAATTTCAGAATTGCACCTTGCAATGTGGAGATATTACTGTTTGTGCATTTACAATATTCATTGATTTTTGCCATTGAAAAACGTCCAGAAATGTTTGAAGCTACTGACTGAATGAAAGGAGCTGGCATCTCACTCTCTTTGAATCTTCTTTATCATGCTAGGATTAGCAGGAAAAAGCAAAAAATTTCAGAATTGCACCTTGCAATGCGGAGAAATTACTGTTTGTGCATTTACAATATTCATTTTTTTTTGCCATTGAAAAACATCATGTTATTCATATACCAGAAATGTTTGAAGCTACTGACTGAATGAAAAGAGCTGGCATCTCACTCTCTTTGAATCTTCTTTATCATGCTAAGAGGAGCAGGAAAAAGCAAAAAATTTCAGAATTGCACGTTGCAATGTGGAGATATTACTGTTTGTGCATTTACAATATTCATTGATTTTTGCCATTGAAAAACGTCCAGAAATGTTTGAAGCTACTGACTGAATGAAAGGAGCTGGCATCTCACTCTCTTTGAATCTTCTTTATCATGCTAGGATTAGCAGGAAAAAGCAAAAAATTTCAGAATTGCACCTTGCAATGCGGAGAAATTACTGTTTGTGCATTTACAATATTCATTGATTTTTGCCATTGAAAAACATCATGTTATTCATATACCAGAAATGTTTGAAGCTACTGACTGAATGAAAAGAGCTGGCATCTCGCTCTCTTTGAATCTTCTTTATCATGCTAAGAGGAGCAGGAAAAAGCAAAAAATTTCAGAATTGCACGTTGCAATGTGGAGATATTACTTTTTGTGCATTTACAATATTCATTGATTTTTGCCATTGAAAAACGTCCAGAAATGTTTGAAGCTACTGACTGAATGAAAGGAGCTGGGATCTCACTCTCTTTGAATCTTCTTTATCATGCTAGGATTAGCAGGAAAAAGCAAAAAATTTCAGAATTGCACCTTGCAATGCGGAGAAATTACTGTGTGTGCATTTACAATATTCATTGATTTTTGCCATTGAAAAACATGTTATTCATATACCAGAAATGTTTGAAGCTACTGACTGAATGAAAAGAGCTGACATCTCACTCTCTTTGAATCTTCTTTATCATGCTAGGATTAGCAGGAAAAAGCAAAAAATTTCAGAATTGCACCTTGCAATGCGGAGAAATTACTGTTTGTGCATTTACAATATTCATTGATTTTTGCCTTTGAAAAACATGTTATTCATATACCAGAAATGTTTGAAGCTACTGACTGAATGAAAAGAGCTGGCATCTCACTCTCTTTGAATCTTCTTTATCATGCCAGGATTAGCAGGAAAAAGCAAAAAATTTCAGAATTGCACCTTGCAATGCGGAGAAATTACTGTTTGTGCATTTACAATATTCATTGATTTTTGCCATTGAAAAACGTCCAGAAATGTTTGAAGCTACTGACTGAATGAAAAGAGCTGGCATCTCACTCTCTTTGAATCTTCTTTATCATGCTCAGAGGAGCAGGAAAAAGCAAAAAATTTCAGAATTGCACGTTGCAATGTGGAGATATTACTGTTTGTGCATTTACAATATTCATTGATTTTTGCCATTGAAAAACATGTTATTCATATACCAGAAATGTTTGAAGCTACTGACTGAATGAAAAGAGCTGGCATCTCACTCTCTTTGAATCTTCTTTTTCATGCCAGGATTAGCAGGAAAAAGCAAAAAATTTCAGAATTGCACCTTGCAATGTGGAGATATTACTGTTTGTGCATTTACAATATTCATTGATTTTTGCCATTGAAAAACGTCCAGAAATGTTTGAAGCTACTGACTGAATGAAAAGAGCTGGCATCTCACTCTCTTTGAATCTTCTTTATCATGCAAGGATTAGCAGGAAAAAGCAAAAAATTTCAGAATTGCACCTTGCAATGCGGAGAAATTACTGTTTGTGCATTTACAATATTCATTGATTTTTGCCATTGAAAAACATCATGTTATTCATATACCAGAAATGTTTGAAGCTACTGACTGAATGAAAAGAGCTGGCATCTCACTCTCTTTGAATCTTCTTTATCATGCCAGGATTAGCAGGAAAAAGCAAAAAATTTCAGAATTGCACGTTGCAATGTGGAGATATTACTGTTTGTGCATTTACAATATTCATTGATTTTTGCCATTGAAAAACGTCCAGAAATGTTTGAAGCTACTGACTGAATGAAAGGAGCTGGCATCTCACTCTCTTTGAATCTTCTTTATCATGCTAGGATTAGCAGGAAAAAGCAAAAAATTTCAGAATTGCACCTTGCAATGCGGAGAAATTACTGTTTGTGCATTTACAATATTCATTGATTTTTGCCATTGAAAAACATCATGTTATTCATATACCAGAAATGTTTGAAGCTACTGACTGAATGAAAAGAGCTGGCATCTCACTCTCTTTGAATCTTCTTTATCATGCCAGGATTAGCAGGAAAAAGCAAAAAATTTCAGAATTGCACGTTGCAATGTGGAGATATTACTGTTTGTGCATTTACAATATTCATTGATTTTTGCCATTGAAAAACGTCCAGAAATGTTTGAAGCTACTGACTGAATGAAAGGAGCTGGCATCTCACTCTCTTTGAATCTTCTTTATCATGCTAGGATTAGCAGGAAAAAGCAAAAAATTTCAGAATTGCACCTTGCAATGCGGAGAAATTACTGTTTGTGCATTTACAATATTCATTGATTTTTGCCATTGAAAAACGTCCAGAAATGTTTGAAGCTACTGACTGAATGAAAAGAGCTGGCATCTCACTCTCTTTGAATCTTCTTTATCATGCTAAGAGGAGCAGGAAAAAGCAAAAAATTTCAGAATTGCACGTTGCAATGTGGAGATATTACTGTTTGTGCATTTACAATATTCATTGATTTTTGCCATTGAAAAACATGTTATTCATATACCAGAAATGTTTGAAGCTACTGACTGAATGAAAAGAGCTGGCATCTCACTCTCTTTGAATCTTCTTTATCATGACAGGATTAGCAGGAAAAAGCAAAAAATTTCAGAATTGCACCTTGCAATGTGGAGATATTACTGTTTGTGCATTTACAATATTCATTGATTTTTGCCATTGAAAAACGTCCAGAAATGTTTGAAGCTACTGACTGAATGAAAAGAGCTGGCATCTCACTCTCTTTGAATCTTCTTTATCATGCTAGGATTAGCAGGAAAAAGCAAAAAATTTCAGAATTGCACCTTGCAATGCGGAGAAATTACTGTTTGTGCATTTACAATATTCATTGATTTTTGCCATTGAAAAACATGTTATTCATATACCAGAAATGTTTGAAGCTACTGACTGAATGAAAAGAGCTGGCATCTCACTCTCTTTGAATCTTCTTTATCATGCCAGGATTAGCAGGAAAAAGCAAAAAGTTTCAGAATTGCACCTTGCAATGTGGAGATATTACTGTTTGTGCATTTACAATATTCATTGATTTTTGCCATTGAAAAAAGTCCAGAAATGTTTGAAGCTACTGACTGAATGAAAAGAGCTGGCATCTCACTCTCTTTGAATCTTCTTTATCATGCTAAGAGGAGCAGGAAAAAGCAAAAAATTTCAGAATTGCACGTTGCAATGTGGAGATATTACTGTTTGTGCATTTACAATATTCATTGATTTTTGCCATTGAAAAACATGTTATTCATATACCAGAAATGTTTGAAGCTACTGACTGAATGAAAAGAGCTGGCATCTCACTCTCTTTGAATCTTCTTTATCATGCCAGGATTAGCAGGAAAAAGCAAAAAATTTCAGAATTGCACGTTGCAATGTGGAGATATTACTGTTTGTGCATTTACAATATTCATTGATTTTTGCCATTGAAAAACGTCCAGAAATGTTTGAAGCTACTGACTGAATGAAAGGAGCTGGCATCTCACTCTCTTTGAATCTTCTTTATCATGCTAGGATTAGCAGGAAAAAGCAAAAAATTTCAGAATTGCACCTTGCAATGCGGAGAAATTACTGTTTGTGCATTTACAATATTCATTTTTTTTTGCCATTGAAAAACATCATGTTATTCATATACCAGAAATGTTTGAAGCTACTGACTGAATGAAAAGAGCTGGCATCTCACTCTCTTTGAATCTTCTTTATCATGCTAAGAGGAGCAGGAAAAAGCAAAAAATTTCAGAATTGCACGTTGCAATGTGGAGATATTACTGTTTGTGCATTTACAATATTCATTGATTTTTGCCATTGAAAAACGTCCAGAAATGTTTGAAGCTACTGACTGAATGAAAAGAGCTGGCATCTCACTCTCTTTGAATCTTCTTTATCATGCTAGGATTAGCAGGAAAAAGCAAAAAATTTCAGAATTGCACCTTGCAATGCGGAGAAATTACTGTTTGTGCATTTACAATATTCATTGATTTTTGCCATTGAAAAACATCATGTTATTCATATACCAGAAATGTTTGAAGCTACTGACTGAATGAAAAGAGCTGGCATCTCACTCTCTTTGAATCTTCTTTATCATGCTAAGAGGAGCAGGAAAAAGCAAAAAATTTCAGAATTGCACGTTGCAATGTGGAGATATTACTTTTTGTGCATTTACAATATTCATTGATTTTTGCCATTGAAAAACGTCCAGAAATGTTTGAAGCTACTGACTGAATGAAAGGAGCTGGCATCTCACTCTCTTTGAATCTTCTTTATCATGCTAGGATTAGCAGGAAAAAGCAAAAAATTTCAGAATTGCACCTTGCAATGCGGAGAAATTACTGTGTGTGCATTTACAATATTCATTGATTTTTGCCATTGAAAAACATGTTATTCATATACCAGAAATGTTTGAAGCTACTGACTGAATGAAAAGAGCTGGCATCTCACTCTCTTTGAATCTTCTTTATCATGCTAGGATTAGCAGGAAAAAGCAAAAAATTTCAGAATTGCACCTTGCAATGCGGAGAAATTACTGTTTGTGCATTTACAATATTCATTGATTTTTGCCATTGAAAAACATGTTATTCATATACCAGAAATGTTTGAAGCTACTGACTGAATGAAAAGAGCTGGCATCTCACTCTCTTTGAATATTCTTTATCATGCCAGGATTAGCAGGAAAAAGCAAAAAATTTCAGAATTGCACCTTGCAATGCGGAGAAATTACTGTTTGTGCATTTACAATATTCATTGATTTTTGCCATTGAAAAACGTCCAGAAATGTTTGAAGCTACTGACTGAATGAAAAGAGCTGGCATCTCACTCTCTTTGAGTCTTCTTTATCATGCTAAGAGGAGCAGGAAAAAGCAAAAAATTTCAGAATTGCACGTTGCAATGTGGAGATATTACTGTTTGTGCATTTACAATATTCATTGATTTTTGCCATTGAAAAACATGTTATTCATATACCAGAAATGTTTGAAGCTACTGACTGAATGAAAAGAGCTGGCATCTCACTCTCTTTGAATCTTCTTTATCATGCCAGGATTAGCAGGAAAAAGCAAAAAATTTCAGAATTGCACCTTGCAATGTGGAGATATTACTGTTTGTGCATTTACAATATTCATTGATTTTTGCCATTGAAAAACGTCCAGAAATGTTTGAAGCTACTGACTGAATGAAAAGAGCTGGCATCTCACTCTCTTTGAATCTTCTTTATCATGCTAGGATTAGCAGGAAAAAGCAAAAAATTTCAGAATTGCACCTTGCAATGCGGAGAAATTACTGTTTGTGCATTTACAATATTCATTGATTTTTGCCATTGAAAAACATGTTATTCATATACCAGAAATGTTTGAAGCTACTGACTGAATGAAAAGAGCTGGCATCTCACTCTCTTTGAATCTTCTTTATCATGCCAGGATTAGCAGGAAAAAGCAAAAAGTTTCAGAATTGCACCTTGCAATGTGGAGATATTACTGTTTGTGCATTTACAATATTCATTGATTTTTGCCATTGAAAAATGTCCAGAAATGTTTGAAGCTACTGACTGAATGAAAAGAGCTGGCATCTCACTCTCTTTGAATCTTCTTTATCATGCTAAGAGGAGGAGGAAAAAGCAAAAAATTTCAGAATTGCACGTTGCAATGTGGAGATATTACTGTTTGTGCATTTACAATATTCATTGATTTTTGCCATTGAAAAACATGTTATTCATATACCAGAAATGTTTGAAGCTACTGACTGAATGAAAAGAGCTGGCATCTCACTCTCTTTGAATCTTCTTTATCATGCCAGGATTAGCAGGAAAAAGCAAAAAATTTCAGAATTGCACCTTGCAATGTGGAGATATTACTGTTTGTGCATTTACAATATTCATTGATTTTTGCCATTGAAAAACGTCCAGAAATGTTTGAAGCTACTGACTGAATGAAAAGAGCTGGCATCTCACTCTCTTTGAATCTTCTTTATCATGCTAAGAGGAGCAGGAAAAAGCAAAAAATTTCAGAATTGCACGTTGCAATGTGGAGATATTACTGTTTGTGCATTTACAATATTCATTGATTTTTGCCATTGAAAAACATGTTATTCATATACCAGAAATGTTTGAAGCTACTGACTGAATGAAAAGAGCTGGCATCTCACTCTCTTTGAATCTTCTTTATCATGCCAGGATTAGCAGGAAAAAGCAAAAAATTTCAGAATTGCACGTTGCAATGTGGAGATATTACTGTTTGTGCATTTACAATATTCATTGATTTTTGCCATTGAAAAACGTCCAGAAATGTTTGAAGCTACTGACTGAATGAAAGGAGCTGGCATCTCACTCTCTTTGAATCTTCTTTATCATGCTAGGATTAGCAGGAAAAAGCAAAAAATTTCAGAATTGCACCTTGCAATGCGGAGAAATTACTGTTTGTGCATTTACAATATTCATTTTTTTTTGCCATTGAAAAACATCATGTTATTCATATACCAGAAATGTTTGAAGCTACTGACTGAATGAAAAGAGCTGGCATCTCACTCTCTTTGAATCTTCTTTATCATGCTAAGAGGAGCAGGAAAAAGCAAAAAATTTCAGAATTGCACGTTGCAATGTGGAGATATTACTGTTTGTGCATTTACAATATTCATTGATTTTTGCCATTGAAAAACGTCCAGAAATGTTTGAAGCTACTGACTGAATGAAAAGAGCTGGCATCTCACTCTCTTTGAATCTTCTTTATCATGCTAGGATTAGCAGGAAAAAGCAAAAAATTTCAGAATTGCACCTTGCAATGCGGAGAAATTACTGTTTGTGCATTTACAATATTCATTGATTTTTGCCATTGAAAAACATCATGTTATTCATATACCAGAAATGTTTGAAGCTACTGACTGAATGAAAAGAGCTGGCATCTCACTCTCTTTGAATCTTCTTTATCATGCTAAGAGGAGCAGGAAAAAGCAAAAAATTTCAGAATTGCACGTTGCAATGTGGAGATATTACTTTTTGTGCATTTACAATATTCATTGATTTTTGCCATTGAAAAACGTCCAGAAATGTTTGAAGCTACTGACTGAATGAAAGGAGCTGGCATCTCACTCTCTTTGAATCTTCTTTATCATGCTAGGATTAGCAGGAAAAAGCAAAAAATTTCAGAATTGCACCTTGCAATGCGGAGAAATTACTGTGTGTGCATTTACAATATTCATTGATTTTTGCCATTGAAAAACATGTTATTCATATACCAGAAATGTTTGAAGCTACTGACTGAATGAAAAGAGCTGGCATCTCACTCTCTTTGAATCTTCTTTATCATGCTAGGATTAGCAGGAAAAAGCAAAAAATTTCAGAATTGCACCTTGCAATGCGGAGAAATTACTGTTTGTGCATTTACAATATTCATTGATTTTTGCCATTGAAAAACATGTTATTCATATACCAGAAATGTTTGAAGCTACTGACTGAATGAAAAGAGCTGGCATCTCACTCTCTTTGAATATTCTTTATCATGCCAGGATTAGCAGGAAAAAGCAAAAAATTTCAGAATTGCACCTTGCAATGCGGAGAAATTACTGTTTGTGCATTTACAATATTCATTGATTTTTGCCATTGAAAAACGTCCAGAAATGTTTGAAGCTACTGACTGAATGAAAAGAGCTGGCATCTCACTCTCTTTGAGTCTTCTTTATCATGCTAAGAGGAGCAGGAAAAAGCAAAAAATTTCAGAATTGCACGTTGCAATGTGGAGATATTACTGTTTGTGCATTTACAATATTCATTGATTTTTGCCATTGAAAAACATGTTATTCATATACCAGAAATGTTTGAAGCTACTGACTGAATGAAAAGAGCTGGCATCTCACTCTCTTTGAATCTTCTTTATCATGCCAGGATTAGCAGGAAAAAGCAAAAAATTTCAGAATTGCACCTTGCAATGTGGAGATATTACTGTTTGTGCATTTACAATATTCATTGATTTTTGCCATTGAAAAACGTCCAGAAATGTTTGAAGCTACTGACTGAATGAAAAGAGCTGGCATCTCACTCTCTTTGAATCTTCTTTATCATGCTAGGATTAGCAGGAAAAAGCAAAAAATTTCAGAATTGCACCTTGCAATGCGGAGAAATTACTGTTTGTGCATTTACAATATTCATTGATTTTTGCCATTGAAAAACATGTTATTCATATACCAGAAATGTTTGAAGCTACTGACTGAATGAAAAGAGCTGGCATCTCACTCTCTTTGAATCTTCTTTATCATGCCAGGATTAGCAGGAAAAAGCAAAAAGTTTCAGAATTGCACCTTGCAATGTGGAGATATTACTGTTTGTGCATTTACAATATTCATTGATTTTTGCCATTGAAAAATGTCCAGAAATGTTTGAAGCTACTGACTGAATGAAAAGAGCTGGCATCTCACTCTCTTTGAATCTTCTTTATCATGCTAAGAGGAGGAGGAAAAAGCAAAAAATTTCAGAATTGCACGTTGCAATGTGGAGATATTACTGTTTGTGCATTTACAATATTCATTGATTTTTGCCATTGAAAAACATGTTATTCATATACCAGAAATGTTTGAAGCTACTGACTGAATGAAAAGAGCTGGCATCTCACTCTCTTTGAATCTTCTTTATCATGCCAGGATTAGCAGGAAAAAGCAAAAAATTTCAGAATTGCACCTTGCAATGTGGAGATATTACTGTTTGTGCATTTACAATATTCATTGATTTTTGCCATTGAAAAACGTCCAGAAATGTTTGAAGCTACTGACTGAATGAAAAGAGCTGGCATCTCACTCTCTTTGAATCTTCTTTATCATGCTAGGATTAGCAGGAAAAAGCAAAAAATTTCAGAATTGCACCTTGCAATGCGGAGAAATTACTGTTTGTGCATTTACAATATTCATTGATTTTTGCCATTGAAAAACATCATGTTATTCATATACCAGAAATGTTTTAAGCTACTGACTGAATGAAAAGAGCTGGCATCTCACTCTCTTTGAATCTTCTTTATCATGCCAGGATTAGCAGGAAAAAGCAAAAAATTTCAGAATTGCACGTTGCAATGTGGAGATATTACTGTTTGTGCATTTACAATATTCATTGATTTTTGCCATTGAAAAACGTCCAGAAATGTTTGAAGCTACTGACTGAATGAAAGGAGCTGGCATCTCACTCTCTTTGAATCTTCTTTATCATGCTAGGATTAGCAGGAAAAAGCAAAAAATTTCAGAATTGCACCTTGCAATGCGGAGAAATTACTGTGTGTGCATTTACAATATTCATTGATTTTTGCCATTGAAAAACATGTTATTCATATACCAGAAATGTTTGAAGCTACTGACTGAATGAAAAGAGCTGGCATCTCACTCTCTTTGAATCTTCTTTATCATGCTAGGATTAGCAGGAAAAAGCAAAAAATTTCAGAATTGCACCTTGCAATGCGGAGAAATTACTGTTTGTGCATTTACAATATTCATTGATTTTTGCCATTGAAAAATGTCCAGAAATGTTTGAAGCTACTGACTGAATGAAAAGAGCTGGCATCTCACTCTCTTTGAGTCTTCTTTATCATGCTAAGAGGAGCAGGAAAAAGCAAAAAATTTCAGAATTGCACGTTGCAATGTGGAGATATTACTGTTTGTGCATTTACAATATTCATTGATTTTTGCCATTGAAAAACATGTTATTCATATACCAGAAATGTTTGAAGCTACTGACTGAATGAAAAGAGCTGGCATCTCACTCTCTTTGAATCTTCTTTATCATGCCAGGATTAGCAGGAAAAAGCAAAAAATTTCAGAATTGCACCTTGCAATGTGGAGATATTACTGTTTGTGCATTTACAATATTCATTGATTTTTGCCATTGAAAAACGTCCAGAAATGTTTGAAGCTACTGACTGAATGAAAAGAGCTGGCATCTCACTCTCTTTGAATCTTCTTTATCATGCTAGGATTAGCAGGAAAAAGCAAAAAATTTCAGAATTGCACCTTGCAATGCGGAGAAATTACTGTTTGTGCATTTACAATATTCATTGATTTTTGCCATTGAAAAACATGTTATTCATATACCAGAAATGTTTGAAGCTACTGACTGAATGAAAAGAGCTGGCATCTCACTCTCTTTGAATCTTCTTTATCATGCCAGGATTAGCAGGAAAAAGCAAAAAATTTCAGAATTGCACCTTGCAATGTGGAGATATTACTGTTTGTGCATTTACAATATTCATTGATTTTTGCCATTGAAAAACGTCCAGAAATGTTTGAAGCTACTGACTGAATGAAAAGAGCTGGCATCTCACTCTCTTTGAATCTTCTTTATCATGCTAGGATTAGCAGGAAAAAGCAAAAAATTTCAGAATTGCACCTTGCAATGCGGAGAAATTACTGTTTGTGCATTTACAATATTCATTGATTTTTGCCATTGAAAAACATCATGTTATTCATATACCAGAAATGTTTTAAGCTACTGACTGAATGAAAAGAGCTGGCATCTCACTCTCTTTGAATCTTCTTTATCATGCCAGGATTAGCAGGAAAAAGCAAAAAATTTCAGAATTGCACGTTGCAATGTGGAGATATTACTGTTTGTGCATTTACAATATTCATTGATTTTTGCCATTGAAAAACGTCCAGAAATGTTTGAAGCTACTGACTGAATGAAAGGAGCTGGCATCTCACTCTCTTTGAATCTTCTTTATCATGCTAGGATTAGCAGGAAAAAGCAAAAAATTTCAGAATTGCACCTTGCAATGCGGAGAAATTACTGTGTGTGCATTTACAATATTCATTGATTTTTGCCATTGAAAAACATGTTATTCATATACCAGAAATGTTTGAAGCTACTGACTGAATGAAAAGAGCTGGCATCTCACTCTCTTTGAATCTTCTTTATCATGCTAGGATTAGCAGGAAAAAGCAAAAAATTTCAGAATTGCACCTTGCAATGCGGAGAAATTACTGTTTGTGCATTTACAATATTCATTGATTTTTGCCATTGAAAAATGTCCAGAAATGTTTGAAGCTACTGACTGAATGAAAAGAGCTGGCATCTCACTCTCTTTGAGTCTTCTTTATCATGCTAAGAGGAGCAGGAAAAAGCAAAAAATTTCAGAATTGCACGTTGCAATGTGGAGATATTACTGTTTGTGCATTTACAATATTCATTGATTTTTGCCATTGAAAAACATGTTATTCATATACCAGAAATGTTTGAAGCTACTGACTGAATGAAAAGAGCTGGCATCTCACTCTCTTTGAATCTTCTTTATCATGCCAGGATTAGCAGGAAAAAGCAAAAAATTTCAGAATTGCACCTTGCAATGTGGAGATATTACTGTTTGTGCATTTACAATATTCATTGATTTTTGCCATTGAAAAACGTCCAGAAATGTTTGAAGCTACTGACTGAATGAAAAGAGCTGGCATCTCACTCTCTTTGAATCTTCTTTATCATGCTAGGATTAGCAGGAAAAAGCAAAAAATTTCAGAATTGCACCTTGCAATGCGGAGAAATTACTGTTTGTGCATTTACAATATTCATTGATTTTTGCCATTGAAAAACATGTTATTCATATACCAGAAATGTTTGAAGCTACTGACTGAATGAAAAGAGCTGGCATCTCACTCTCTTTGAATCTTCTTTATCATGCCAGGATTAGCAGGAAAAAGCAAAAAGTTTCAGAATTGCACCTTGCAATGTGGAGATATTACTGTTTGTGCATTTACAATATTCATTGATTTTTGCCATTGAAAAATGTCCAGAAATGTTTGAAGCTACTGACTGAATGAAAAGAGCTGGCATCTCACTCTCTTTGAATCTTCTTTATCATGCTAAGAGGAGCAGGAAAAAGCAAAAAATTTCAGAATTGCACGTTGCAATGTGGAGATATTACTGTTTGTGCATTTACAATATTCATTGATTTTTGCCATTGAAAAACATGTTATTCATATACCAGAAATGTTTGAAGCTACTGACTGAATGAAAAGAGCTGGCATCTCACTCTCTTTGAATCTTCTTTATCATGCCAGGATTAGCAGGAAAAAGCAAAAAATTTCAGAATTGCACCTTGCAATGTGGAGATATTACTGTTTGTGCATTTACAATATTCATTGATTTTTGCCATTGAAAAACGTCCAGAAATGTTTGAAGCTACTGACTGAATGAAAAGAGCTGGCATCTCACTCTCTTTGAATCTTCTTTATCATGCTAGGATTAGCAGGAAAAAGCAAAAAATTTCAGAATTGCACCTTGCAATGCGGAGAAATTACTGTTTGTGCATTTACAATATTCATTGATTTTTGCCATTGAAAAACATCATGTTATTCATATACCAGAAATGTTTTAAGCTACTGACTGAATGAAAAGAGCTGGCATCTCACTCTCTTTGAATCTTCTTTATCATGCCAGGATTAGCAGGAAAAAGCAAAAAATTTCAGAATTGCACGTTGCAATGTGGAGATATTACTGTTTGTGCATTTACAATATTCATTGATTTTTGCCATTGAAAAACGTCCAGAAATGTTTGAAGCTACTGACTGAATGAAAGGAGCTGGCATCTCACTCTCTTTGAATCTTCTTTATCATGCTAGGATTAGCAGGAAAAAGCAAAAAATTTCAGAATTGCACCTTGCAATGCGGAGAAATTACTGTTTGTGCATTTACAAAATTCATTGATTTTTGCCATTGAAAAACATCATGTTATTCATATACCAGAAATGTTTGAAGCTACTGACTGAATGAAAAGAGCTGGCATCTCACTCTCTTTGAATCTTCTTTATCATGCCAGGATTAGCAGGAAAAAGCAAAAAATTTCAGAATTGCACGTTGCAATGTGGAGATATTACTGTTTGTGCATTTACAATATTCATTGATTTTTGCCATTGAAAAACGTCCAGAAATGTTTGAAGCTACTGACTGAATGAAAGGAGCTGGCATCTCACTCTCTTTGAATCTTCTTTATCATGCTAGGATTAGCAGGAAAAAGCAAAAAATTTCAGAATTGCACCTTGCAATGCGGAGAAATTACTGTTTGTGCATTTACAATATTCATTGATTTTTGCCATTGAAAAACGTCCAGAAATGTTTGAAGCTACTGACTGAATGAAAAGAGCTGGCATCTCACTCTCTTTGAATCTTCTTTATCATGCTAAGAGGAGCAGGAAAAAGCAAAAAATTTCAGAATTGCACGTTACAATGTGGAGATATTACTGTTTGTGCATTTACAATATTCATTGATTTTTGCCATTGAAAAACATGTTATTCATATACCAGAAATGTTTGAAGCTACTGACTGAATGAAAAGAGCTGGCATCTCACTCTCTTTGAATCTTCTTTATCATGCCAGGATTAGCAGGAAAAAGCAAAAAATTTCAGAATTGCACCTTGCAATGTGGAGATATTACTGTTTGTGCATTTACAATATTCATTGATTTTTGCCATTGAAAAATGTCCAGAAATGTTTGAAGCTACTGACTGAATGAAAAGAGCTGGCATCTCACTCTCTTTGAATCTTCTTTATCATGCTAGGATTAGCAGGAAAAAGCAAAAAATTTCAGAATTGCACCTTGCAATGCGGAGAAATTACTGTTTGTGCATTTACAATATTCATTGATTTTTGCCATTGAAAAACATGTTATTCATATACCAGAAATGTTTGAAGCTACTGACTGAATGAAAAGAGCTGGCATCTCACTCTCTTTGAATCTTCTTTATCATGCCAGGATTAGCAGGAAAAAGCAAAAAGTTTCAGAATTGCACCTTGCAATGTGGAGATATTACTGTTTGTGCATTTACAATATTCATTGATTTTTGCCATTGAAAAAAGTCCAGAAATGTTTGAAGCTACTGACTGAATGAAAAGAGCTGGCATCTCACTCTCTTTGAATCTTCTTTATCATGCTAAGAGGAGCAGGAAAAAGCAAAAAATTTCAGAATTGCACGTTGCAATGTGGAGATATTACTGTTTGTGCATTTACAATATTCATTGATTTTTGCCATTGAAAAACATGTTATTCATATACCAGAAATGTTTGAAGCTACTGACTGAATGAAAAGAGCTGGCATCTCACTCTCTTTGAATCTTCTTTATCATGCCAGGATTAGCAGGAAAAAGCAAAAAGTTTCAGAATTGCACCTTGCAATGTGGAGATATTACTGTTTGTGCATTTACAATATTCATTGATTTTTGCCATTGAAAAACGTCCAGAAATGTTTGAAGCTACTGACTGAATGAAAGGAGCTGGCATCTCACTCTCTTTGAATCTTCTTTATCATGCTAGGATTAGCAGGAAAAAGCAAAAAATTTCAGAATTGCACCTTGCAATGCGGAGAAATTACTGTTTGTGCATTTACAATATTCATTTTTTTTTGCCATTGAAAAACATCATGTTATTCATATACCAGAAATGTTTGAAGCTACTGACTGAATGAAAAGAGCTGGCATCTCACTCTCTTTGAATCTTCTTTATCATGCTAAGAGGAGCAGGAAAAAGCAAAAAATTTCAGAATTGCACGTTGCAATGTGGAGATATTACTGTTTGTGCATTTACAATATTCATTGATTTTTGCCATTGAAAAACATCCAGAAATGTTTGAAGCTACTGACTGAATGAAAGGAGCTGGCATCTCACTCTCTTTGAATCTTCTTTATCATGCTAGGATTAGCAGGAAAAAGCAAAAAATTTCAGAATTGCACCTTGCAATGCGGAGAAATTACTGTTTGTGCATTTACAATATTCATTGATTTTTGCCATTGAAAAACATCATGTTATTCATATACCAGAAATGTTTGAAGCTACTGACTGAATGAAAAGAGCTGGCATCTCACTCTCTTTGAATCTTCTTTATCATGCTAAGAGGAGCAGGAAAAAGCAAAAAATTTCAGAATTGCACGTTGCAATGTGGAGATATTACTTTTTGTGCATTTACAATATTCATTGATTTTTGCCATTGAAAAACGTCCAGAAATGTTTGAAGCTACTGACTGAATGAAAGGAGCTGGCATCTCACTCTCTTTGAATCTTCTTTATCATGCTAGGATTAGCAGGAAAAAGCAAAAAATTTCAGAATTGCACCTTGCAATGCGGAGAAATTACTGTGTGTGCATTTACAATATTCATTGATTTTTGCCATTGAAAAACATGTTATTCATATACCAGAAATGTTTGAAGCTACTGACTGAATGAAAAGAGCTGGCATCTCACTCTCTTTGAATCTTCTTTATCATGCTAGGATTAGCAGGAAAAAGCAAAAAATTTCAGAATTGCACCTTGCAATGCGGAGAAATTACTGTTTGTGCATTTACAATATTCATTGATTTTTGCCATTGAAAAACATGTTATTCATATACCAGAAATGTTTGAAGCTACTGACTGAATGAAAAGAGCTGGCATCTCACTCTCTTTGAATCTTCTTTATCATGCCAGGATTAGCAGGAAAAAGCAAAAAATTTCAGAATTGCACCTTGCAATGCGGAGAAATTACTGTTTGTGCATTTACAATATTCATTGATTTTTGCCATTGAAAAACGTCCAGAAATGTTTGAAGCTACTGACTGAATGAAAAGAGCTGGCATCTCACTCTCTTTGAGTCTTCTTTATCATGCTAAGAGGAGCAGGAAAAAGCAAAAAATTTCAGAATTGCACGTTGCAATGTGGAGATATTACTGTTTGTGCATTTACAATATTCATTGATTTTTGCCATTGAAAAACATGTTATTCATATACCAGAAATGTTTGAAGCTACTGACTGAATGAAAAGAGCTGGCATCTCACTCTCTTTGAATCTTCTTTATCATGCCAGGATTAGCAGGAAAAAGCAAAAAATTTCAGAATTGCACCTTGCAATGTGGAGATATTACTGTTTGTGCATTTACAATATTCATTGATTTTTGCCATTGAAAAACGTCCAGAAATGTTTGAAGCTACTGACTGAATGAAAAGAGCTGGCATCTCACTCTCTTTGAATCTTCTTTATCATGCTAGGATTAGCAGGAAAAAGCAAAAAATTTCAGAATTGCACCTTGCAATGCGGAGAAATTACTGTTTGTGCATTTACAATATTCATTGATTTTTGCCATTGAAAAACATGTTATTCATATACCAGAAATGTTTGAAGCTACTGACTGAATGAAAAGAGCTGGCATCTCACTCTCTTTGAATCTTCTTTATCATGCCAGGATTAGCAGGAAAAAGCAAAAAGTTTCAGAATTGCACCTTGCAATGTGGAGATATTACTGTTTGTGCATTTACAATATTCATTGATTTTTGCCATTGAAAAATGTCCAGAAATGTTTGAAGCTACTGACTGAATGAAAAGAGCTGGCATCTCACTCTCTTTGAATCTTCTTTATCATGCTAAGAGGAGCAGGAAAAAGCAAAAAATTTCAGAATTGCACGTTGCAATGTGGAGATATTACTGTTTGTGCATTTACAATATTCATTGATTTTTGCCATTGAAAAACATGTTATTCATATACCAGAAATGTTTGAAGCTACTGACTGAATGAAAAGAGCTGGCATCTCACTCTCTTTGAATCTTCTTTATCATGCCAGGATTAGCAGGAAAAAGCAAAAAAATTCAGAATTGCACCTTGCAATGTGGAGATATTACTGTTTGTGCATTTACAATATTCATTGATTTTTGCCATTGAAAAACGTCCAGAAATGTTTGAAGCTACTGACTGAATGAAAGGAGCTGGCATCTCACTCTCTTTGAATCTTCTTTATCATGCTAGGATTAGCAGGAAAAAGCAAAAAATTTCAGAATTGCACCTTGCAATGCGGAGAAATTACTGTTTGTGCATTTACAATATTCATTGATTTTTGCCATTGGAAAACATCATGTTATTCATATACCAGAAATGTTTGAAGCTACTGACAATGAAAAGAGCTGGCATCTCACTCTCTTTGAATCTTCTTTATCATGCTAAGAGGAGCAGGAAAAAGCAAAAAATTTCAGAATTGCACGTTGCAATGTGGAGATATTACTGTTTGTGCATTTACAATATTCATTGATTTTTGCCATTGAAAAACGTCCAGAAATGTTTGAAGCTACTGACTGAATGAAAGGAGCTGGCATCTCACTCTCTTTGAATCTTCTTTATCATGCTAGGATTAGCAGGAAAAAGCAAAAAATTTCAGAATTGCACCTTGCAATGCGGAGAAATTACTGTTTGTGCATTTACAATATTCATTGATTTTTGCCATTGAAAAACATCATGTTATTCATATACCAGAAATGTTTGAAGCTACTGACTGAATGAAAAGAGCTGGCATCTCACTCTCTTTGAATCTTCTTTATCATGCTAAGAGGAGCAGGAAAAAGCAAAAAATTTCAGAATTGCACGTTGCAATGTGGAGATATTACTTTTTGTGCATTTACAATATTCATTGATTTTTGCCATTGAAAAACGTCCAGAAATGTTTGAAGCTACTGACTGAATGAAAGGAGCTGGCATCTCACTCTCTTTGAATCTTCTTTATCATGCTAGGATTAGCAGGAAAAAGCAAAAAATTTCAGAATTGCACCTTGCAATGCGGAGAAATTACTGTGTGTGCATTTACAATATTCATTGATTTTTGCCATTGAAAAACATGTTATGCATATACCAGAAATGTTTGAAGCTACTGACTGAATGAAAAGAGCTGGCATCTCACTCTCTTTGAATCTTCTTTATCATGCCAGGATTAGCAGGAAAAAGCAAAAAATTTCAGAATTGCACCTTGCAATGTGGAGATATTACTGTTTGTGCATTTACAATATTCATTGATTTTTGCCATTGAAAAACGTCCAGAAATGTTAGAAGCTACTGACTGAATGAAAAGAGCTGGCATCTCACTCTCTTTGAATCTTCTTTATCATGCTAGGATTAGCAGGA
The DNA here is from genome assembly GCF_046119375.1 of Phyllobates terribilis. Classification (NCBI taxonomy): domain Eukaryota; kingdom Metazoa; phylum Chordata; class Amphibia; order Anura; family Dendrobatidae; genus Phyllobates; species Phyllobates terribilis. The sequence goes on along the minus strand of NW_027363479.1, from coordinate 726,834 downwards.
AAAAGCAAAAAATTTCAGAATTGCACCTTGCAATGCGGAGAAATTACTGTTTGTGCATTTACAATATTCATTGATTTTTGCCATTGAAAAACATGTTATTCATATACCAGAAATGTTTGAAGCTACTGACTGAATGAAAAGAGCTGGCATCTCACTCTCTTTGAATCTTCTTTATCATGCCAGGATTAGCAGGAAAAAGCAAAAAGTTTCAGAATTGCACCTTGCAATGTGGAGATATTACTGTTTGTGCATTTACAATATTCATTGATTTTTGCCATTGAAAAACGTCCAGAAATGTTTGAAGCTACTGACTGAATGAAAAGAGCTGGCATCTCACTCTCTTTGAATCTTCTTTATCATGCTAAGAGGAGCAGGAAAAAGCAAAAAATTTCAGAATTGCACGTTGCAATGTGGAGATATTACTGTTTGTGCATTTACAATATTCATTGATTTTTGCCATTGAAAAACATGTTATTCATATACCAGAAATGTTTGAAGCTACTGACTGAATGAAAAGAGCTGGCATCTCACTCTCTTTGAATCTTCTTTATCATGCCAGGATTAGCAGGAAAAAGCAAAAAATTTCAGAATTGCACGTTGCAATGTGGAGATATTACTGTTTGTGCATTTACAATATTCATTGATTTTTGCCATTGAAAAACGTCCAGAAATGTTTGAAGCTACTGACTGAATGAAAGGAGCTGGCATCTCACTCTCTTTGAATCTTCTTTATCATGCTAGGATTAGCAGGAAAAAGCAAAAAATTTCAGAATTGCACCTTGCAATGCGGAGAAATTACTGTTTGTGCATTTACAATATTCATTGATTTTTGCCATTGAAAAACATCATGTTAATCATATACCAGAAATGTTTGAAGCTACTGACTGAATGAAAAGAGCTGGCATCTCACTCTCTTTGAATCTTCTTTATCATGCTAAGAGGAGCAGGAAAAAGCAAAAAATTTCAGAATTGCACGTTGCAATGTGGAGATATTACTGTTTGTGCATTTACAATATTCATTGATTTTTGCCATTGAAAAACGTCCAGAAATGTTTGAAGCTACTGACTGAATGAAAGGAGCTGGCATCTCACTCTCTTTGAATCTTCTTTATCATGCTAGGATTAGCAGGAAAAAGCAAAAAATTTCAGAATTGCACCTTGCAATGCGGAGAAATTACTGTTTGTGCATTTACAATATTCATTGATTTTTGCCATTGAAAAACATCATGTTATTCATATACCAGAAATGTTTGAAGCTACTGACTGAATGAAAAGAGCTGGCATCTCACTCTCTTTGAATCTTCTTTATCATGCCAGGTTTAGCAGGAAAAAGCAAAAAATTTCAGAATTGCACGTTGCAATGTGGAGATATTACTGTTTGTGCATTTACAATATTCATTGATTTTTGCCATTGAAAAACGTCCAGAAATGTTTGAAGCTACTGACTGAATGAAAGGAGCTGGCATCTCACTCTCTTTGAATCTTCTTTATCATGCTAGGATTAGCAGGAAAAAGCAAAAAATTTCAGAATTGCACCTTGCAATGCGGAGAAATTACTGTGTGTGCATTTACAATATTCATTGATTTTTGCCATTGAAAAACATCATGTAATTCATATACCAGAAATGTTTGAAGCTACTGACTGAATGAAAAGAGCTGGCATCTCACTCTCTTTGAATCTTCTTTATCATGCCAGGATTAGCAGGAAAAAGCAAAAAATTTCAGAATTGCACCTTGCAATGTGGAGATATTACTGTTTGTGCATTTACAATATTCATTGATTTTTGCCATTGAAAAACGTCCAGAAATGTTTGAAGCTACTGACTGAATGAAAGGAGCTGGCATCTCACTCTCTTTGAATCTTCTTTATCATGCTAGGATTAGCAGGAAAAAGCAAAAAATTTCAGAATTGCACCTTGCAATGCGGAGAAATTACTGTGTGTGCATTTACAATATTCATTGATTTTTGCCATTGAAAAACATCATGTAATTCATATACCAGAAATGTTTGAAGCTACTGACTGAATGAAAAGAGCTGGCATCTCACTCTCTTTGAATCTTCTTTATCATGCCAGGATTAGCAGGAAAAAGCAAAAAATTTCAGAATTGCACCTTGCAATGTGGAGATATTACTGTTTGTGCATTTACAATATTCATTGATTTTTGCCATTGAAAAACGTCCAGAAATGTTTGAAGCTACTGACTGAATGAAAGGAGCTGGCATCTCACTCTCTTTGAATCTTCTTTATCATGCTAGGATTAGCAGGAAAAAGCAAAAAATTTCAGAATTGCACCTTGCAATGCGGAGAAATTACTGTTTGTGCATTTACAATATTCATTGATTTTTGCCATTGAAAAACATCATGTTAATCATATACCAGAAATGTTTGAAGCTACTGACTGAATGAAAAGAGCTGGCATCTCACTCTCTTTGAATCTTCTTTATCATGCTAAGAGGAGCAGGAAAAAGCAAAAAATTTCAGAATTGCACGTTGCAATGTGGAGATATTACTGTTTGTGCATTTACAATATTCATTGATTTTTGCCATTGAAAAACGTCCAGAAATGTTTGAAGCTACTGACTGAATGAAAGGAGCTGGCATCTCACTCTCTTTGAATCTTCTTTATCATGCTAGGATTAGCAGGAAAAAGCAAAAAAATTCAGAATTGCACCTTGCAATGCGGAGAAATTACTGTTTGTGCATTTACAATATTCATTGATTTTTGCCATTGAAAAACATCATGTTATTCATATACCAGAAATGTTTGAAGCTACTGACTGAATGAAAAGAGCTGGCATCTCACTCTCTTTGAATCTTCTTTATCATGCCAGGTTTAGCAGGAAAAAGCAAAAAATTTCAGAATTGCACGTTGCAATGTGGAGATATTACTGTTTGTGCATTTACAATATTCATTGATTTTTGCCATTGAAAAACGTCCAGAAATGTTTGAAGCTACTGACTGAATGAAAGGAGCTGGCATCTCACTCTCTTTGAATCTTCTTTATCATGCTAGGATTAGCAGGAAAAAGCAAAAAATTTCAGAATTGCACCTTGCAATGCGGAGAAATTACTGTGTGTGCATTTACAATATTCATTGATTTTTGCCATTGAAAAACATCATGTAATTCATATACCAGAAATGTTTGAAGCTACTGACTGAATGAAAAGAGCTGGCATCTCACTCTCTTTGAATCTTCTTTATCATGCCAGGATTAGCAGGAAAAAGCAAAAAATTTCAGAATTGCACGTTGCAATGTGGAGATATTACTGTTTGTGCATTTACAATATTCATTGATTTTTGCAATTGAAAAACATGTTATTCATATACCAGAAATGTTTGAAGCTACTGACTGAATGAAAAGAGCTGGCATCTCACTCTCTTTGAATCTTCTTTATCATGCCAGGATTAGCAGGAAAAAGCAAAAAATTTCAGAATTGCACCTTGCAATGTGGAGATATTACTGTTTGTGCATTTACAATATTCATTGATTTTTGCCATTGAAAAACGTCCAGAAATGTTTGAAGCTACTGACTGAATGAAAGGAGCTGGCATCTCACTCTCTTTGAATCTTCTTTATCATGCTAGGATTAGCAGGAAAAAGCAAAAAATTTCAGAATTGCACCTTGCAATGCGGAGAAATTACTGTTTGTGCATTTACAATATTCATTGATTTTTGCCATTGAAAAACATGTTATTCATATACCAGAAATGTTTGAAGCTACTGACTGAATGAAAAGAGCTGGCATCTCACTCTCTTTGAATCTTCTTTATCATGCCAGGATTAGCAGGAAAAAGCAAAAAATTTCAGAATTGCACCTTGCAATGTGGAGATATTACTGTTTGTGCATTTACAGTATTCATTGATTTTTGCCATTGAAAAACGTCCAGAAATGTTTGAAGCTACTGACTGAATGAAAAGAGCTGGCATCTCACTCTCTTTGAATCTTCTTTATCATGCTAAGAGGAGCAGGAAAAAGCAAAAAATTTCAGAATTGCACGTTGCAATGTGGAGATATTACTGTTTGTGCATTTACAATATTCATTGATTTTTGCCATTGAAAAACATGTTATTCATATACCAGAAATGTTTGAAGCTACTGACTGAATGAAAAGAGCTGGCATCTCACTCTCTTTGAATCTTCTTTATCATGCTAAGAGGAGCAGGAAAAAGCAAAAAATTTCAGAATTGCACGTTGCAATGTGGAGATATTACTGTTTGTGCATTTACAATATTCATTGATTTTTGCCATTGAAAAACGTCCAGAAATGTTTGAAGCTACTGACTGAATGAAAGGAGCTGGCATCTCACTCTCTTTGAATCTTCTTTATCATGCTAGGATTAGCAGGAAAAAGCAAAAAATTTCAGAATTGCACCTTGCAATGCGGAGAAATTACTGTTTGTGCATTTACAATATTCATTGATTTTTGCCATTGAAAAACATCATGTTATTCATATACCAGAAATGTTTGAAGCTACTGACTGAATGAAAAGAGCTGGCATCTCACTCTCTTTGAATATTCTTTATCATGCCAGGTTTAGCAGGAAAAAGCAAAAAATTTCAGAATTGCACGTTGCAATGTGGAGATATTACTGTTTGTGCATTTACAATATTCATTGATTTTTGCCATTGAAAAACGTCCAGAAATGTTTGAAGCTACTGACTGAATGAAAGGAGCTGGCATCTCACTCTCTTTGAATCTTCTTTATCATGCTAGGATTAGCAGGAAAAAGCAAAAAATTTCAGAATTGCACCTTGCAATGCGGAGAAATTACTGTGTGTGCATTTACAATATTCATTGATTTTTGCCATTGAAAAACATCATGTAATTCATATACCAGAAATGTTTGAAGCTACTGACTGAATGAAAAGAGCTGGCATCTCACTCTCTTTGAATCTTCTTTATCATGCCAGGATTAGCAGGAAAAAGCAAAAAATTTCAGAATTGCACCTTGCAATGTGGAGATATTACTGTTTGTGCATTTACAATATTCATTGATTTTTGCCATTGAAAAACGTCCAGAAATGTTTGAAGCTACTGACTGAATGAAAAGAGCTGGCATCTCACTCTCTTTGAATCTTCTTTATCATGCTAGGATTAGCAGGAAAAAGCAAAAAATTTCAGAATTGCACCTTGCAATGCGGAGAAATTACTGTTTGTGCATTTACAATATTCATTGATTTTTGCCATTGAAAAACATGTTATTCATATACCAGAAATGTTTGAAGCTACTGACTGAATGAAAAGAGCTGGCATCTCACTCTCTTTGAATCTTCTTTATCATGCCAGGATTAGCAGGAAAAAGCAAAAAGTTTCAGAATTGCACCTTGCAATGTGGAGATATTACTGTTTGTGCATTTACAATATTCATTGATTTTTGCCATTGAAAAACGTCCAGAAATGTTTGAAGCTACTGACTGAATGAAAAGAGCTGGCATCTCACTCTCTTTGAATCTTCTTTATCATGCTAAGAGGAGCAGGAAAAAGCAAAAAATTTCAGAATTGCACGTTGCAATGTGGAGATATTACTGTTTGTGCATTTACAATATTCATTGATTTTTGCCATTGAAAAACATGTTATTCATATACCAGAAATGTTTGAAGCTACTGACTGAATGAAAAGAGCTGGCATCTCACTCTCTTTGAATCTTCTTTATCATGCCAGGATTAGCAGGAAAAAGCAAAAAATTTCAGAATTGCACGTTGCAATGTGGAGATATTACTGTTTGTGCATTTACAATATTCATTGATTTTTGCCATTGAAAAACGTCCAGAAATGTTTGAAGCTACTGACTGAATGAAAGGAGCTGGCATCTCACTCTCTTTGAATCTTCTTTATCATGCTAGGATTAGCAGGAAAAAGCAAAAAATTTCAGAATTGCACCTTGCAATGCGGAGAAATTACTGTTTGTGCATTTACAATATTCATTGATTTTTGCCATTGAAAAACATCATGTTAATCATATACCAGAAATGTTTGAAGCTACTGACTGAATGAAAAGAGCTGGCATCTCACTCTCTTTGAATCTTCTTTATCATGCTAAGAGGAGCAGGAAAAAGCAAAAAATTTCAGAATTGCACGTTGCAATGTGGAGATATTACTGTTTGTGCATTTACAATATTCATTGATTTTTGCCATTGAAAAACGTCCAGAAATGTTTGAAGCTACTGACTGAATGAAAGGAGCTGGCATCTCACTCTCTTTGAATCTTCTTTATCATGCTAGGATTAGCAGGAAAAAGCAAAAAATTTCAGAATTGCACCTTGCAATGCGGAGAAATTACTGTTTGTGCATTTACAATATTCATTGATTTTTGCCATTGAAAAACATCATGTTATTCATATACCAGAAATGTTTGAAGCTACTGACTGAATGAAAAGAGCTGGCATCTCACTCTCTTTGAATCTTCTTTATCATGCCAGGTTTAGCAGGAAAAAGCAAAAAATTTCAGAATTGCACGTTGCAATGTGGAGATATTACTGTTTGTGCATTTACAATATTCATTGATTTTTGCCATTGAAAAACGTCCAGAAATGTTTGAAGCTACTGACTGAATGAAAGGAGCTGGCATCTCACTCTCTTTGAATCTTCTTTATCATGCTAGGATTAGCAGGAAAAAGCAAAAAATTTCAGAATTGCACCTTGCAATGCGGAGAAATTACTGTGTGTGCATTTACAATATTCATTGATTTTTGCCATTGAAAAACATCATGTAATTCATATACCAGAAATGTTTGAAGCTACTGACTGAATGAAAAGAGCTGGCATCTCACTCTCTTTGAATCTTCTTTATCATGCCAGGATTAGCAGGAAAAAGCAAAAAATTTCAGAATTGCACGTTGCAATGTGGAGATATTACTGTTTGTGCATTTACAATATTCATTGATTTTTGCCATTGAAAAACATGTTATTCATATACCAGAAATGTTTGAAGCTACTGACTGAATGAAAAGAGCTGGCATCTCACTCTCTTTGAATCTTCTTTATCATGCCAGGATTAGCAGGAAAAAGCAAAAAATTTCAGAATTGCACCTTGCAATGTGGAGATATTACTGTTTGTGCATTTACAATATTCATTGATTTTTGCCATTGAAAAACGTCCAGAAATGTTTGAAGCTACTGACTGAATGAAAGGAGCTGGCATCTCACTCTCTTTGAATCTTCTTTATCATGCTAGGATTAGCAGGAAAAAGCAAAAAATTTCAGAATTGCACCTTGCAATGCGGAGAAATTACTGTTTGTGCATTTACAATATTCATTGATTTTTGCCATTGAAAAACATGTTATTCATATACCAGAAATGTTTGAAGCTACTGACTGAATGAAAAGAGCTGGCATCTCACTCTCTTTGAATCTTCTTTATCATGCCAGGATTAGCAGGAAAAAGCAAAAAATTTCAGAATTGCACCTTGCAATGTGGAGATATTACTGTTTGTGCATTTACAATATTCATTGATTTTTGCCATTGAAAAACGTCCAGAAATGTTTGAAGCTACTGACTGAATGAAAAGAGCTGGCATCTCACTCTCTTTGAATCTTCTTTATCATGCTAAGAGGAGCAGGAAAAAGCAAAAAATTTCAGAATTGCACGTTGCAATGTGGAGATATTACTGTTTGTGCATTTACAATATTCATTGATTTTTGCCATTGAAAAACATGTTATTCATATACCAGAAATGTTTGAAGCTACTGACTGAATGAAAAGAGCTGGCATCTCACTCTCTTTGAATCTTCTTTATCATGCCAGGATTAGCAGGAAAAAGCAAAAAATTTCAGAATTGCACCTTGCAATGTGGAGATATTACTGTTTGTGCATTTACAATATTCATTGATTTTTGCCATTGAAAAACGTCCAGAAATGTTTGAAGCTACTGACTGAATGAAAGGAGCTGGCATCTCACTCTCTTTGAATCTTCTTTATCATGCTAGGATTAGCAGGAAAAAGCAAAAAATTTCAGAATTGCACCTTGCAATGCGGAGAAATTACTGTTTGTGCATTTACAATATTCATTGATTTTTGCCATTGAAAAACATCATGTTATTCATATACCAGAAATGTTTGAAGCTACTGACTGAATGAAAAGAGCTGGCATCTCACTCTCTTTGAATCTTCTTTATCATGCTAAGAGGAGCAGGAAAAAGCAAAAAATTTCAGAATTGCACGTTGCAATGTGGAGATATTACTGTTTGTGCATTTACAATATTCATTGATTTTTGCCATTGAAAAACGTCCAGAAATGTTTGAAGCTACTGACTGAATGAAAGGAGCTGGCATCTCACTCTCTTTGAATCTTCTTTATCATGCTAGGATTAGCAGGAAAAAGCAAAAAATTTCAGAATTGCACCTTGCAATGCCGAGAAATTACTGTTTGTGCATTTACAATATTCATTGATTTTTGCCATTGAAAAACATCATGTTATTCATATACCAGAAATGTTTGAAGCTACTGACTGAATGAAAAGAGCTGGCATCTCACTCTCTTTGAATCTTCTTTATCATGCTAAGAGGAGCAGGAAAAAGCAAAAAATTTCAGAATTGCACGTTGCAATGTGGAGATATTACTTTTTGTGCATTTACAATATTCATTGATTTTTGCCATTGAAAAACGTCCAGAAATGTTTGAAGCTACTGACTGAATGAAAGGAGCTGGCATCTCACTCTCTTTGAATCTTCTTTATCATGCTAGGATTAGCAGGAAAAAGCAAAAAATTTCAGAATTGCACCTTGCAATGCGGAGAAATTACTGTGTATGCATTTACAATATTCATTGATTTTTGCCATTGAAAAACATGTTATTCATATACCAGAAATGTTTGAAGCTACTGACTGAATGAAAAGAGCTGGCATCTCACTCTCTTTGAATCTTCTTTATCATGCCAGGATTAGCAGGAAAAAGCAAAAAATTTCAGAATTGCACCTTGCAATGTGGAGATATTACTGTTTGTGCATTTACAATATTCATTGATTTTTGCCATTGAAAAACGTCCAGAAATGTTTGAAGCTACTGACTGAATGAAAAGAGCTGGCATCTCACTCTCTTTGAATCTTCTTTATCATGCTAGGATTAGCAGGAAAAAGCAAAAAATTTCAGAATTGCACCTTGCAATGCGGAGAAATTACTGTTTGTGCATTTACAATATTCATTGATTTTTGCCATTGAAAAACATGTTATTCATATACCAGAAATGTTTGAAGCTACTGACTGAATGAAAAGAGCTGGCATCTCACTCTCTTTGAATCTTCTTTATCATGCCAGGATTAGCAGGAAAAAGCAAAAAGTTTCAGAATTGCACCTTGCAATGTGGAGATATTACTGTTTGTGCATTTACAATATTCATTGATTTTTGCCATTGAAAAACGTCCAGAAATGTTTGAAGCTACTGACTGAATGAAAAGAGCTGGCATCTCACTCTCTTTGAATCTTCTTTATCATGCTAAGAGGAGCAGGAAAAAGCAAAAAATTTCAGAATTGCACGTTGCAATGTGGAGATATTACTGTTTGTGCATTTACAATATTCATTGATTTTTGCCATTGAAAAACATGTTATTCATATACCAGAAATGTTTGAAGCTACTGACTGAATGAAAAGAGCTGGCATCTCACTCTCTTTGAATCTTCTTTATCATGCCAGGATTAGCAGGAAAAAGCAAAAAATTTCAGAATTGCACGTTGCAATGTGGAGATATTACTGTTTGTGCATTTACAATATTCATTGATTTTTGCCATTGAAAAACGTCCAGAAATGTTTGAAGCTACTGACTGAATGAAAGGAGCTGGCATCTCACTCTCTTTGAATCTTCTTTATCATGCTAGGATTAGCAGGAAAAAGCAAATAATTTCAGAATTGCATCTTGCAATGCGGAGAAATTACTGTTTGTGCATTTACAATATTCATTGATTTTTGCCATTGAAAAACATCATGTTATTCATATACCAGAAATGTTTGAAGCTACTGACTGAATGAAAAGAGCTGGCATCTCACTCTCTTTGAATCTTCTTTATCATGCTAAGAGGAGCAGGAAAAAGCAAAAAATTTCAGAATTGCACGTTGCAATGTGGAGATATTACTGTTTGTGCATTTACAATATTCATTGATTTTTGCCATTGAAAAACGTCCAGAAATGTTTGAAGCTACTGACTGAATGAAAGGAGCTGGCATCTCACTCTCTTTGAATCTTCTTTATCATGCTAGGATTAGCAGGAAAAAGCAAAAAATTTCAGAATTGCACCTTGCAATGCGGAGAAATTACTGTTTGTGCATTTACAATATTCATTGATTTTTGCCATTGAAAAACATCATGTTATTCATATACCAGAAATGTTTGAAGCTACTGACTGAATGAAAAGAGCTGGCATCTCACTCTCTTTGAATCTTCTTTATCATGCCAGGATTAGCAGGAAAAAGCAAAAAATTTCAGAATTGCACGTTGCAATGTGGAGATATTACTGTTTGTGCATTTACAATATTCATTGATTTTTGCCATTGAAAAACGTCCAGAAATGTTTGAAGCTACTGACTGAATGAAAGGAGCTGGCATCTCACTCTCTTTGAATCTTCTTTATCATGCTAGGATTAGCAGGAAAAAGCAAAAAATTTCAGAATTGCACCTTGCAATGCGGAGAAATTACTGTGTGTGCATTTACAATATTCATTGATTTTTGCCATTGAAAAACATCATGTAATTCATATACCAGAAATGTTTGAAGCTACTGACTGAATGAAAAGAGCTGGCATCTCACTCTCTTTGAATCTTCTTTATCATGCCAGGATTAGCAGGAAAAAGCAAAAAATTTCAGAATTGCACGTTGCAATGTGGAGATATTACTGTTTGTGCATTTACAATATTCATTGATTTTTGCCATTGAAAAACATGTTATTCATATACCAGAAATGTTTGAAGCTACTGACTGAATGAAAAGAGCTGGCATCTCACTCTCTTTGAATCTTCTTTATCATGCCAGGATTAGCAGGAAAAAGCAAAAAATTTCAGAATTGCACCTTGCAATGTGGAGATATTACTGTTTGTGCATTTACAATATTCATTGATTTTTGCCATTGAAAAACGTCCAGAAATGTTTGAAGCTACTGACTGAATGAAAGGAGCTGGCATCTCACTCTCTTTGAATCTTCTTTATCATGCTAGGATTAGCAGGAAAAAGCAAAAAATTTCAGAATTGCACCTTGCAATGCGGAGAAATTACTGTTTGTGCATTTACAATATTCATTGATTTTTGCCATTGAAAAACATGTTATTCATATACCAGAAATGTTTGAAGCTACTGACTGAATGAAAAGAGCTGGCATCTCACTCTCTTTGAATCTTCTTTATCATGCCAGGATTAGCAGGAAAAAGCAAAAAATTTCAGAATTGCACCTTGCAATGTGGAGATATTACTGTTTGTGCATTTACAATATTCATTGATTTTTGCCATTGAAAAACGTCCAGAAATGTTTGAAGCTACTGACTGAATGAAAAGAGCTGGCATCTCACTCTCTTTGAATCTTCTTTATCATGCTAAGAGGAGCAGGAAAAAGCAAAAAATTTCAGAATTGCACGTTGCAATGTGGAGATATTACTGTTTGTGCATTTACAATATTCATTGATTTTTGCCATTGAAAAACATGTTATTCATATACCAGAAATGTTTGAAGCTACTGACTGAATGAAAAGAGCTGGCATCTCACTCTCTTTGAATCTTCTTTATCATGCTAAGAGGAGCAGGAAAAAGCAAAAAATTTCAGAATTGCACGTTGCAATGTGGAGATATTACTGTTTGTGCATTTACAATATTCATTGATTTTTGCCATTGAAAAACGTCCAGAAATGTTTGAAGCTACTGACTGAATGAAAGGAGCTGGCATCTCACTCTCTTTGAATCTTCTTTATCATGCTAGGATTAGCAGGAAAAAGCAAAAAATTTCAGAATTGCACCTTGCAATGCGGAGAAATTACTGTTTGTGCATTTACAATATTCATTGATTTTTGCCATTGAAAAACATCATGTTATTCATATACCAGAAATGTTTGAAGCTACTGACTGAATGAAAAGAGCTGGCATCTCACTCTCTTTGAATCTTCTTTATCATGCTAAGAGGAGCAGGAAAAAGCAAAAAATGTCAGAATTGCACGTTGCAATGTGGAGATATTACTGTTTGTGCATTTACAATATTCATTGATTTTTGCCATTGAAAAACGTCCAGAAATGTTTGAAGCTACTGACTGAATGAATGGAGCTGGCATCTCACTCTCTTTGAATCTTCTTTATCATGCTAGGATTAGCAGGAAAAAGCAAAAAATTTCAGAATTGCACTTTGCAATGCGGAGAAATTACTGTGTGTGCATTTACAATATTCATTGATTTTTGCCATTGAAAAACATGTTATTCATATACCAGAAATGTTTGAAGCTACTGACTGAATGAAAAGAGCTGGCATCTCACTCTCTTTGAATCTTCTTTATCATGCTAGGATTAGCAGGAAAAAGCAAAAAATTTCAGAATTGCACCTTGCAATGCGGAGAAATTACTGTTTGTGCATTTACAATATTCATTGATTTTTGCCATTGAAAAACATGTTATTCATATACCAGAAATGTTTGAAGCTACTGACTGAATGAAAAGAGCTGGCATCTCACTCTCTTTGAATCTTCTTTATCATGCCAGGATTAGCAGGAAAAAGCAAAAAATTTCAGAATTGCACGTTGCAATGTGGAGATATTACTGTTTGTGCATTTACAATATTCATTGATTTTTGCCATTGAAAAACGTCCAGAAATGTTTGAAGCTACTGACTGAATGAAAGGAGCTGGCATCTCACTCTCTTTGAATCTTCTTTATCATGCTAGGATTAGCAGGAAAAAGCAAATAATTTCAGAATTGCACCTTGCAATGCGGAGAAATTACTGTTTGTGCATTTACAATATTCATTGATTTTTGCCATTGAAAAACATCATGTTATTCATATACCAGAAATGTTTGAAGCTACTGACTGAATGAAAAGAGCTGGCATCTCACTCTCTTTGAATCTTCTTTATCATGCTAAGAGGAGCAGGAAAAAGCAAAAAATTTCAGAATTGCACGTTGCAATGTGGAGATATTACTGTTTGTGCATTTACAATATTCATTGATTTTTGCCATTGAAAAACGTCCAGAAATGTTTGAAGCTACTGACTGAATGAAAGGAGCTGGCATCTCACTCTCTTTGAATCTTCTTTATCATGCTAGGATTAGCAGGAAAAAGCAAAAAATTTCAGAATTGCACCTTGCAATGCGGAGAAATTACTGTTTGTGCATTTACAATATTCATTGATTTTTGCCATTGAAAAACATCATGTTATTCATATACCAGAAATGTTTGAAGCTACTGACTGAATGAAAAGAGCTGGCATCTCACTCTCTTTGAATCTTCTTTATCATGCCAGGATTAGCAGGAAAAAGCAAAAAATTTCAGAATTGCACGTTGCAATGTGGAGATATTACTGTTTGTGCATTTACAATATTCATTGATTTTTGCCATTGAAAAACGTCCAGAAATGTTTGAAGCTACTGACTGAATGAAAGGAGCTGGCATCTCACTCTCTTTGAATCTTCTTTATCATGCTAGGATTAGCAGGAAAAAGCAAAAAATTTCAGAATTGCACCTTGCAATGCGGAGAAATTACTGTGTGTGCATTTACAATATTCATTGATTTTTGCCATTGAAAAACATCATGTAATTCATATACCAGAAATGTTTGAAGCTACTGACTGAATGAAAAGAGCTGGCATCTCACTCTCTTTGAATCTTCTTTATCATGCCAGGATTAGCAGGAAAAAGCAAAAAATTTCAGAATTGCACGTTGCAATGTGGAGATATTACTGTTTGTGCATTTACAATATTCATTGATTTTTGCCATTGAAAAACATGTTATTCATATACCAGAAATGTTTGAAGCTACTGACTGAATGAAAAGAGCTGGCATCTCACTCTCTTTGAATCTTCTTTATCATGCCAGGATTAGCAGGAAAAAGCAAAAAATTTCAGAATTGCACCTTGCAATGTGGAGATATTACTGTTTGTGCATTTACAATATTCATTGATTTTTGCCATTGAAAAACGTCCAGAAATGTTTGAAGCTACTGACTGAATGAAAGGAGCTGGCATCTCACTCTCTTTGAATCTTCTTTATCATGCTAGGATTAGCAGGAAAAAGCAAAAAATTTCAGAATTGCACCTTGCAATGCGGAGAAATTACTGTTTGTGCATTTACAATATTCATTGATTTTTGCCATTGAAAAACATGTTATTCATATACCAGAAATGTTTGAAGCTACTGACTGAATGAAAAGAGCTGGCATCTCACTCTCTTTGAATCTTCTTTATCATGCCAGGATTAGCAGGAAAAAGCAAAAAATTTCAGAATTGCACCTTGCAATGTGGAGATATTACTGTTTGTGCATTTACAATATTCATTGATTTTTGCCATTGAAAAACGTCCAGAAATGTTTGAAGCTACTGACTGAATGAAAAGAGCTGGCATCTCACTCTCTTTGAATCTTCTTTAACATGCTAAGAGGAGCAGGAAAAAGCAAAAAATTTCAGAATTGCACGTTGCAATGTGGAGATATTACTGTTTGTGCATTTACAATATTCATTGATTTTTGCCATTGAAAAACATGTTATTCATATACCAGAAATGTTTGAAGCTACTGACTGAATGAAAAGAGCTGGCATCTCACTCTCTTTGAATCTTCTTTATCATGCTAAGAGGAGCAGGAAAAAGCAAAAAATTTCAGAATTGCACGTTGCAATGTGGAGATATTACTGTTTGTGCATTTACAATATTCATTGATTTTTGCCATTGAAAAACGTCCAGAAATGTTTGAAGCTACTGACTGAATGAAAGGAGCTGGCATCTCACTCTCTTTGAATCTTCTTTATCATGCTAGGATTAGCAGGAAAAAGCAAAAAATTTCAGAATTGCACCTTGCAATGCGGAGAAATTACTGTTTGTGCATTTACAATATTCATTGATTTTTGCCATTGAAAAACATCATGTTATTCATATACCAGAAATGTTTGAAGCTACTGACTGAATGAAAAGAGCTGGCATCTCACTCTCTTTGAATCTTCTTTATCATGCTAAGAGGAGCAGGAAAAAGCAAAAAATGTCAGAATTGCACGTTGCAATGTGGAGATATTACTGTTTGTGCATTTACAATATTCATTGATTTTTGCCATTGAAAAATGTCCAGAAATGTTTGAAGCTACTGACTGAATGAATGGAGCTGGCATCTCACTCTCTTTGAATCTTCTTTATCATGCTAGGATTAGCAGGAAAAAGCAAAAAATTTCAGAATTGCACTTTGCAATGCGGAGAAATTACTGTGTGTGCATTTACAATATTCATTGATTTTTGCCATTGAAAAACATGTTATTCATATACCAGAAATGTTTGAAGCTACTGACTGAATGAAAAGAGCTGGCATCTCACTCTCTTTGAATCTTCTTTATCATGCTAGGATTAGCAGGAAAAAGCAAAAAATTTCAGAATTGCACCTTGCAATGCGAAGAAATTACTGTTTGTGCATTTACAATATTCATTGATTTTTGCCATTGAAAAACATGTTATTCATATACCAGAAATGTTTGAAGCTACTGACTGAATGAAAGGAGCTGGCATCTCACTCTCTTTGAATCTTCTTTATCATGCTAGGATTAGCAGGAAAAAGCAAAAAATTTCAGAATTGCACCTTGCAATGCGGAGAAATTACTGTTTGTGCATTTACAATATTCATTGATTTTTGCCATTGAAAAACATCATGTTATTCATATACCAGAAATGTTTGAAGCTACTGACTGAATGAAAAGAGCTGGCATCTCACTCTCTTTGAATCTTCTTTATCATGCCAGGATTAGCAGGAAAAAGCAAAAAATTTCAGAATTGCACGTTGCAATGTGGAGATATTACTGTTTGTGCATTTACAATATTCATTGATTTTTGCCATTGAAAAACGTCCAGAAATGTTTGAAGCTACTGACTGAATGAAAGGAGCTGGCATCTCACTCTCTTTGAATCTTCTTTATCATGCTAAGAGGAGCAGGAAAAAGCAAAAAATGTCAGAATTGCACGTTGCAATGTGGAGATATTACTGTTTGTGCATTTACAATATTCATTGATTTTTGCCATTGAAAAACGTCCAGAAATGTTTGAAGCTACTGACTGAATGAATGGAGCTGGCATCTCACTCTCTTTGAATCTTCTTTATCATGCTAGGATTAGCAGGAAAAAGCAAAAAATTTCAGAATTGCACTTTGCAATGCGGAGAAATTACTGTGTGTGCATTTACAATATTCATTGATTTTTGCCAATGAAAAACATGTTATTCATATACCAGAAATGTTTGAAGCTACTGACTGAATGAAAAGAGCTGGCATCTCACTCTCTTTGAATCTTCTTTATCATGCTAGGATTAGCAGGAAAAAGCAAAAAATTTCAGAATTGCACCTTGCAATGCGGAGAAATTACTGTTTGTGCATTTACAATATTCATTGATTTTTGCCATTGAAAAACATGTTATTCATATACCAGAAATGTTTGAAGCTACTGACTGAATGAAAGGAGCTGGCATCTCACTCTCTTTGAATCTTCTTTATCATGCTAGGATTAGCAGGAAAAAGCAAAAAATTTCAGAATTGCACCTTGCAATGCGGAGAAATTACTGTTTGTGCATTTACAATATTCATTGATTTTTGCCATTGAAAAACATCATGTTATTCATATACCAGAAATGTTTGAAGCTACTGACTGAATGAAAAGAGCTGGCATCTCACTCTCTTTGAATCTTCTTTATCATGCCAGGATTAGCAGGAAAAAGCAAAAAATTTCAGAATTGCACGTTGCAATGTGGAGATATTACTGTTTGTGCATTTACAATATTCATTGATTTTTGCCATTGAAAAACGTCCAGAAATGTTTGAAGCTACTGACTGAATGAAAGGAGCTGGCATCTCACTCTCTTTGAATCTTCTTTATCATGCTAGGATTAGCAGGAAAAAGCAAAAAATTTCAGAATTGCACCTTGCAATGCGGAGAAATTACTGTGTGTGCATTTACAATATTCATTGATTTTTGCCATTGAAAAACATCATGTTATTCATATACCAGAAATGTTTGAAGCTACTGACTGAATGAAAAGAGCTGGCATCTCACTCTCTTTGAATCTTCTTTATCATGCTAAGAGGAGCAGGAAAAAGCAAAAAATGTCAGAATTGCACGTTGCAATGTGGAGATATTACTGTTTGTGCATTTACAATATTCATTGATTTTTGCCATTGAAAAACATCCAGAAATGTTTGAAGCTACTGACTGAATGAAAGGAGCTGGCATCTCACTCTCTTTGAATCTTCTTTATCATGCTAGGATTAGCAGGAAAAAGCAAAAAATTTCAGAATTGCACCTTGCAATGCGGAGAAATTACTGTGTGTGCATTTACAATATTCATTGATTTTTGCCATTGAAAAACATGTTATTCATATACCAGAAATGTTTGAAGCTACTGACTGAATGAAAAGAGCTGGCATCTCACTCTCTTTGAATCTTCTTTATCATGCTAGGATTAGCAGGAAAAAGCAAAAAATTTCAGAATTGCACCTTGCAATGCGGAGAAATTACTGTTTGTGCATTTACAATATTCATTGATTTTTGCCATTGAAAAACATGTTATTCATATACCAGAAATGTTTGAAGCTACTGACTGAATGAAAAGAGCTGGCATCTCACTCTCTTTGAATCTTCTTTATCATGCCAGGATTAGCAGGAAAAAGCAAAAAATTTCAGAATTACACGTTGCAATGTGGAGATATTACTGTTTGTGCATTTACAATATTCATTGATTTTTGCCATTGAAAAACGTCCAGAAATGTTTGAAGCTACTGACTGAATGAAAGGAGCATGCATCTCACTCTCTTTGAATCTTCTTTATCATGCTAGGATTAGCAGGAAAAAGCAAAAAATTTCAGAATTGCACCTTGCAATGGGGAGAAATTACTGTTTGTGCATTTACAATATTCATTGATTTTTGCCATTGAAAAACATCATGTTATTCATATACCAGAAATGTTTGAAGCTACTGACTGAATGAAAAGAGCTGGCATCTCACTCTCTTTGAATCTTCTTTATCATGCCAGGATTAGCAGGAAAAAGCAAAAAATTTCAGAATTGCACGTTGCAATGTGGAGATATTACTGTTTGTGCATTTACAATATTCATTGATTTTTGCCATTGAAAAATGTCCAGAAATGTTTGAAGCTACTGACTGAATGAAAGGAGCTGGCATCTCACTCTCTTTGAATCTTCTTTATCATGCTAGGATTAGCAGGAAAAAGCAAAAAATTTCAGAATTGCACCTTGCAATGCGGAGAAATTACTGTTTGTGCATTTACAATATTCATTGATTGTTGCCATTGAAAAACATCATGTTATTCATATACCAGAAATGTTTGAAGCTACTGACTGAATGAAAAGAGCTGGCATCTCACTCTCTTTGAATCTTCTTTATCATGCCAGGATTAGCAGGAAAAAGCAAAAAATTTCAGAATTGCACGTTGCAATGTGGAGATATTACTGTTTGTGCATTTACAATATTCATTGATTTTTGCCATTGAAAAACGTCCAGAAATGTTTGAAGCTACTGACTGAATGAAAGGAGCTGGCATCTCACTCTCTTTGAATCTTCTTTATCATGCTAGGATTAGCAGGAAAAAGCAAAAAATTTCAGAATTGCACCTTGCAATGCGGAGAAATTACTGTTTGTGCATTTACAATATTCATTGATTTTTGCCATTGAAAAACATCATGTTATTCATATACCAGAAATGTTTGAAGCTACTGACTGAATGAAAAGAGCTGGCATCTCACTCTCTTTGAATCTTCTTTTTCATGCCAGGATTAGCAGGAAAAAGCAAAAAATGTCAGAATTGCACGTTGCAATGTGGAGATATTACTGTTTGTGCATTTACAATATTCATTGATTTTTGCCATTGAAAAACGTCCAGAAATGTTTGAAGCTACTGACTGAATGAATGGAGCTGGCATCTCACTATCTTTGAATCTTCTTTATCATGCTAGGATTAGCAGGAAAAAGCAAAAAATTTCAGAATTGCACCTTGCAATGCGGAGAAATTACTGTTTGTGCATTTACAATATTCATTGATTTTTGCCATTGAAAAACATGTTATTCATATACCAGAAATGTTTGAAGCTACTGACTGAATGAAAGGAGCTGGCATCTCACTCTCTTTGAATCTTCTTTATCATGCTAGGATTAGCAGGAAAAAGCAAAAAATTTCAGAATTGCACCTTGCAATGCGGAGAAATTACTGTTTGTGCATTTACAATATTCATTGATTTTTGCCATTGAAAAACATCATGTTATTCATATACCAGAAATGTTTGAAGCTACTGACTGAATGAAAAGAGCTGGCATCTCACTCTCTTTGAATCTTCTTTATCATGCCAGGATTAGCAGGAAAAAGCAAAAAATTTCAGAATTGCACCTTGCAATGTGGAGATATTACTGTTTGTGCATTTACAATATTCATTGATTTTTGCCATTGAAAAACGTCCAGAAATGTTTGAAGCTACTGACTGAATGAAAGGAGCTGGCATCTCACTCTCTTTGAATCTTCTTTATCATGCTAGGATTAGCAGGAAAAAGCAAAAAATTTCAGAATTGCACCTTGCAATGCGGAGAAATTACTGTTTGTGCATTTACAATATTCATTGATTTTTGCCATTGAAAAACATCATGTTATTCATATACCAGAAATGTTTGAAGCTACTGACTGAATGAAAAGAGCTGGCATCTCACTCTTTTTGAATCTTCTTTATCATGCCAGGATTAGCAGGAAAAAGCAAAAAATTTCAGAATTGCACGTTGCAATGTGGAGATATTACTGTTTGTGCATTTACAATATTCATTGATTTTTGCCATTGAAAAACGTCCAGAAATGTTTGAAGCTACTGACTGAATGAAAGGAGCTGGCATCTCACTCTCTTTGAATCTTCTTTATCATGCTAGGATTAGCAGGAAAAAGCAAAAAATTTCAGAATTGCACCTTGCAATGCGGAGAAATTACTGTGTGTGCATTTACAATATTCATTGATTTTTGCCATTGAAAAACATCATGTTATTCATATACCAGAAATGTTTGAAGCTACTGACTGAATGAAAAGAGCTGGCATCTCACTCTCTTTGAATCTTCTTTATCATGCTAAGAGGAGCAGGAAAAAGCAAAAAATGTCAGAATTGCACGTTGCAATGTGGAGATATTACTGTTTGTGCATTTACAATATTCATTGATTTTTGCATTGAAAAACGTCCAGAAATGTTTGAAGCTACTGACTGAATGAAAGGAGCTGGCATCTCACTCTCTTTGAATCTTCTTTATCATGCTAGGATTAGCAGGAAAAAGCAAAAAATTTCAGAATTGCACCTTGCAATGCGGAGAAATTACTGTGTGTGCATTTACAATATTCATTGATTTTTGCCATTGAAAAACATGTTATTCATATACCAGAAATGTTTGAAGCTACTGACTGAATGAAAAGAGCTGGCATCTCACTCTCTTTAAATCTTCTTTATCATGCTAGGATTAGCAGGAAAAAGCAAAAAATTTCAGAATTGCACCTTGCAATGCGGAGAAATTACTGTTTGTACATTTACAATATTCATTGATTTTTGCCATTGAAAAACATGTTATTCATATACCAGAAATGTTTGAAGCTACTGACTGAATGAAAAGAGCTGGCATCTCACTCTCTTTGAATCTTCTTTATCATGCCAGGATTAGCAGGAAAAAGCAAAAAATTTCAGAATTACACGTTGCAATGTGTAGATATTACTGTTTGTGCATTTACAATATTCATTGATTTTTGCCATTGAAAAACGTCCAGAAATGTTTGAAGCTACTGACTGAATGAAAGGCGCATGCATCTCACTCTCTTTGAATCTTCTTTATCATGCTAGGATTAGCAGGAAAAAGCAAAAAATTTCAGAATTGCACCTTGCAATGCGGAGAAATTACTGTTTGTGCATTTACAATATTCATTGATTTTTGCCATTGAAAAACATCATGTTATTCATATACCAGAAATGTTTGAAGCTACTGACTGAATGAAAAGAGCTGGCATCTCACTCTCTTTGAATCTTCTTTATCATGCCAGGATTAGCAGGAAAAAGCAAAAAATTTCAGAATTGCACGTTGCAATGTGGAGATATTACTGTTTGTGCATTTACAATATTCATTGATTTTTGCCATTGAAAAACGTCCAGAAATGTTTGAAGCTACTGACTGAATGAAAGGAGCTGGCATCTCACTCTCTTTGAATCTTCTTTATCATGCTAGGATTAGCAGGAAAAAGCAAAAAATTTCAGAATTGCACCTTGCAATGCGGAGAAATTACTGTTTGTGCATTTACAATATTCATTGATTTTTGCCATTGAAAAACATCATGTTATTCATATACCAGAAATGTTTGAAGCTACTGACTGAATGAAAAGAGCTGGCATCTCACTCTCTTTGAATCTTCTTTATCATGCCAGGATTAGCAGGAAAAAGCAAAAAATTTCAGAATTGCACGTTGCAATGTGGAGATATTACTGTTTGTGCATTTACAATATTCATTGATTTTTGCCATTGAAAAACGTCCAGAAATGTTTGAAGCTACTGACTGAATGAAAGGAGCTGGCATCTCACTCTCTTTGAATCTTCATTATCATGCTAGGATTAGCAGGAAAAAGCAAAAAATTTCAGAATTGCACTTTGCAATGCGGAGAAATTACTGTGTGTGCATTTACAATATTCATTGATTTTTGCCATTGAAAAACATGTTATTCATATACCAGAAATGTTTGAAGCTACTGACTGAATGAAAAGAGCTGGCATCTCACTCTCTTTGAATCTTCTTTATCATGCTAGGATTAGCAGGAAAAAGCAAAAAATTTCAGAATTGCGCCTTGCAATGCGGAGAAATTACTGTTTGTGCATTTACAATATTCATTGATTTTTGCCATTGAAAAACATGTTATTCATATACCAGAAATGTTTGAAGCTACTGACTGAATGAAAGGAGCTGGCATCTCACTCTCTTTGAATCTTCTTTATCATGCTAGGATTAGCAGGAAAAAGCAAAAAATTTCAGAATTGCACCTTGCAATGCGGAGAAATTACTGTTTGTGCATTTACAATATTCATTGATTTTTGCCATTGAAAAACATCATGTTATTCATATACCAGAAATGTTTGAAGCTACTGACTGAATGAAAAGAGCTGGCATCTCACTCTCTTTGAATCTTCTTTATCATGCCAGGATTAGCAGGAAAAAGCAAAAAATTTCAGAATTGCACGTTGCAATGTGGAGATATTACTGTTTGTGCATTTACAATATTCATTGATTTTTGCCATTGAAAAACGTCCAGAAATGTTTGAAGCTACTGACTGAATGAAAGGAGCTGGCAACTCACTCTCTTTGAATCTTCTTTATCATGCTAGGATTAGCAGGAAAAAGCAAAAAATTTCAGAATTGCACCTTGCAATGCGGAGAAATTACTGTGTGTGCATTTACAATATTCATTGATTTTTGCCATTGAAAAACATCATGTTATTCATATACCAGAAATGTTTGAAGCTACTGACTGAATGAAAAGAGCTGGCATCTCACTCTCTTTGAATCTTCTTTATCATGCTAAGAGGAGCAGGAAAAAGCAAAAAATGTCAGAATTGCACGTTGCAATGTGGAGATATTACTGTTTGTGCATTTACAATATTCATTGATTTTTGCCATTGAAAAACGTCCAGAAATGTTTGAAGCTACTGACTGAATGAAAGGAGCTGGCATCTCACTCTCTTTGAATCTTCTTTATCATGCTAGGATTAGCAGGATAAAGCAAAAAATTTCAGAATTGCACCTTGCAATGCGGAGAAATTACTGTGTGTGCATTTACAATATTCATTGATTTTTGCCATTGAAAAACATGTTATTCATATACCAGAAATGTTTGAAGCTACTGACTGAATGAAAAGAGCTGGCATCTCACTCTCTTTGAATCTTCTTTATCATGCTAGGATTAGCAGGAAAAAGCAAAAAATTTCAGAATTGCACCTTGCAATGCGGAGAAATTACTGTTTGTGCATTTACAATATTCATTGATTTTTGCCATTGAAAAACATGTTATTCATATACCAGAAATGTTTGAAGCTACTGACTGAATGAAAAGAGCTGGCATCTCACTCTCTTTGAATCTTCTTTATCATGCCAGGATTAGCAGGAAAAAGCAAAAAATTTCAGAATTACACGTTGCAATGTGGAGATATTACTGTTTGTGCATTTACAATATTCATTGATTTTTGCCATTGAAAAACGTCCAGAAATGTTTGAAGCTACTGACTGAATGAAAGGAGCATGCATCTCACTCTCTTTGAATCTTCTTTATCATGCTAGGATTAGCAGGAAAAAGCAAAAAATTTCAGAATTGCACCTTGCAATGCGGAGAAATTACTGTTTGTGCATTTACAATATTCATTGATTTTTGCCATTGAAAAACATCATGTTATTCATATACCAGAAATGTTTGAAGCTACTGACTGAATGAAAAGAGCTGGCATCTCACTCTCTTTGAATCTTCTTTATCATGCCAGGATTAGCAGGAAAAAGCAAAAAATTTCAGAATTGCACGTTGCAATGTGGAGATATTACTGTTTGTGCATTTACAATATTCATTGATTTTTGCCATTGAAAAACGTCCAGAAATGTTTGAAGCTACTGACTGAATGAAAGGAGCTGGCATCTCACTCTCTTTGAATCTTCTTTATCATGCTAGGATTAGCAGGAAAAAGCAAAAAATTTCAGAATTGCACTTTGCAATGCGGAGAAATTACTGTTTGTGCATTTACAATATTCATTGATTTTTGCCATTGAAAAACATCATGTTATTCATATACCAGAAATGTTTGAAGCTACTGACTGAATGAAAAGAGCTGGCATCTCACTCTCTTTGAATCTTCTTTATCATGCCAGGATTAGCAGGAAAAAGCAAAAAATTTCAGAATTGCACGTTGCAATGTGGAGATATTACTGTTTGTGCATTTACAATATTCATTGATTTTTGCCATTGAAAAATGTCCAGAAATGTTTGAAGCTACTGACTGAATGAAAGGAGCTGGCATCTCACTCTCTTTGAATCTTCTTTATCATGCTAGGATTAGCAGGAAAAAGCAAAAAATTTCAGAATTGCACCTTGCAATGCGGAGAAATTACTGTGTGTGCATTTACAATATTCATTGATTTTTGCCATTGAAAAACATGTTATTCATATACCAGAAATGTTTGAAGCTACTGACTGAATGAAAAGAGCTGGCATCTCACTCTCTTTAAATCTTCTTTATCATGCTAGGATTAGCAGGAAAAAGCAAAAAATTTCAGAATTGCACCTTGCAATGCGGAGAAATTACTGTTTGTACATTTACAATATTCATTGATTTTTGCCATTGAAAAACATGTTATTCATATACCAGAAATGTTTGAAGCTACTGACTGAATGAAAAGAGCTGGCATCTCACTCTCTTTGAATCTTCTTTATCATGCCAGGATTAGCAGGAAAAAGCAAAAAATTTCAGAATTACACGTTGCAATGTGTAGATATTACTGTTTGTGCATTTACAATATTCATTGATTTTTGCCATTGAAAAACGTCCAGAAATGTTTGAAGCTACTGACTGAATGAAAGGCGCATGCATCTCACTCTCTTTGAATCTTCTTTATCATGCTAGGATTAGCAGGAAAAAGCAAAAAATTTCAGAATTGCACCTTGCAATGCGGAGAAATTACTGTTTGTGCATTTACAATATTCATTGATTTTTGCCATTGAAAAACATCATGTTATTCATATACCAGAAATGTTTGAAGCTACTGACTGAATGAAAAGAGCTGGCATCTCACTCTCTTTGAATCTTCTTTATCATGCCAGGATTAGCAGGAAAAAGCAAAAAATTTCAGAATTGCACGTTGCAATGTGGAGATATTACTGTTTGTGCATTTACAATATTCATTGATTTTTGCCATTGAAAAACGTCCAGAAATGTTTGAAGCTACTGACTGAATGAAAGGAGCTGGCATCTCACTCTCTTTGAATCTTCTTTATCATGCTAGGATTAGCAGGAAAAAGCAAAAAATTTCAGAATTGCACCTTGCAATGCGGAGAAATTACTGTTTGTGCATTTACAATATTCATTGATTTTTGCCATTGAAAAACATCATGTTATTCATATACCAGAAATGTTTGAAGCTACTGACTGAATGAAAAGAGCTGGCATCTCACTCTCTTTGAATCTTCTTTATCATGCCAGGATTAGCAGGAAAAAGCAAAAAATTTCAGAATTGCACGTTGCAATGTGGAGATATTACTGTTTGTGCATTTACAATATTCATTGATTTTTGCCATTGAAAAACGTCCAGAAATGTTTGAAGCTACTGACTGAATGAAAGGAGCTGGCATCTCACTCTCTTTGAATCTTCATTATCATGCTAGGATTAGCAGGAAAAAGCAAAAAATTTCAGAATTGCACTTTGCAATGCGAAGAAATTACTGTGTGTGCATTTACAATATTCATTGATTTTTGCCATTGAAAAACATGTTATTCATATACCAGAAATGTTTGAAGCTACTGACTGAATGAAAAGAGCTGGCATCTCACTCTCTTTGAATCTTCTTTATCATGCTAGGATTAGCAGGAAAAAGCAAAAAATTTCAGAATTGCACCTTGCAATGCGGAGAAATTACTGTTTGTGCATTTACAATATTCATTGATTTTTGCCATTGAAAAACATGTTATTCATATACCAGAAATGTTTGAAGCTACTGACTGAATGAAAGGAGCTGGCATCTCACTCTCTTTGAATCTTCTTTATCATGCTAGGATTAGCAGGAAAAAGCAAAAAATTTCAGAATTGCACCTTGCAATGCGGAGAAATTACTGTTTGTGCATTTACAATATTCATTGATTTTTGCCATTGAAAAACATCATGTTATTCATATACCAGAAATGTTTGAAGCTACTGACTGAATGAAAAGAGCTGGCATCTCACTCTCTTTGAATCTTCTTTATCATGCCAGGATTAGCAGGAAAAAGCAAAAAATTTCAGAATTGCACGTTGCAATGTGGAGATATTACTGTTTGTGCATTTACAATATTCATTGATTTTTGCCATTGAAAAACGTCCAGAAATGTTTGAAGCTACTGACTGAATGAAAGGAGCTGGCAACTCACTCTCTTTGAATCTTCTTTATCATGCTAGGATTAGCAGGAAAAAGCAAAAAATTTCAGAATTGCACCTTGCAATGCGGAGAAATTACTGTGTGTGCATTTACAATATTCATTGATTTTTGCCATTGAAAAACATCATGTTATTCATATACCAGAAATGTTTGAAGCTACTGACTGAATGAAAAGAGCTGGCATCTCACTCTCTTTGAATCTTCTTTATCATGCTAAGAGGAGCAGGAAAAAGCAAAAAATGTCAGAATTGCACGTTGCAATGTGGAGATATTACTGTTTGTGCATTTACAATATTCATTGATTTTTGCCATTGAAAAACGTCCAGAAATGTTTGAAGCTACTGACTGAATGAAAGGAGCTGGCATCTCACTCTCTTTGAATCTTCTTTATCATGCTAGGATTAGCAGGATAAAGCAAAAAATTTCAGAATTGCACCTTGCAATGCGGAGAAATTACTGTGTGTGCATTTACAATATTCATTGATTTTTGCCATTGAAAAACATGTTATTCATATACCAGAAATGTTTGAAGCTACTGACTGAATGAAAAGAGCTGGCATCTCACTCTCTTTGAATCTTCTTTATCATGCTAGGATTAGCAGGAAAAAGCAAAAAATTTCAGAATTGCACCTTGCAATGCGGAGAAATTACTGTTTGTGCATTTACAATATTCATTGATTTTTGCCATTGAAAAACATGTTATTCATATACCAGAAATGTTTGAAGCTACTGACTGAATGAAAAGAGCTGGCATCTCACTCTCTTTGAATCTTCTTTATCATGCCAGGATTAGCAGGAAAAAGCAAAAAATTTCAGAATTACACGTTGCAATGTGGAGATATTACTGTTTGTGCATTTACAATATTCATTGATTTTTGCCATTGAAAAACGTCCAGAAATGTTTGAAGCTACTGACTGAATGAAAGGAGCATGCATCTCACTCTCTTTGAATCTTCTTTATCATGCTAGGATTAGCAGGAAAAAGCAAAAAATTTCAGAATTGCACCTTGCAATGCGGAGAAATTACTGTTTGTGCATTTACAATATTCATTGATTTTTGCCATTGAAAAACATCATGTTATTCATATACCAGAAATGTTTGAAGCTACTGACTGAATGAAAAGAGCTGGCATCTCACTCTCTTTGAATCTTCTTTATCATGCCAGGATTAGCAGGAAAAAGCAAAAAATTTCAGAATTGCACGTTGCAATGTGGAGATATTACTGTTTGTGCATTTACAATATTCATTGATTTTTGCCATTGAAAAACGTCCAGAAATGTTTGAAGCTACTGACTGAATGAAAGGAGCTGGCATCTCACTCTCTTTGAATCTTCTTTATCATGCTAGGATTAGCAGGAAAAAGCAAAAAATTTCAGAATTGCACTTTGCAATGCGGAGAAATTACTGTTTGTGCATTTACAATATTCATTGATTTTTGCCATTGAAAAACATCATGTTATTCATATACCAGAAATGTTTGAAGCTACTGACTGAATGAAAAGAGCTGGCATCTCACTCTCTTTGAATCTTCTTTATCATGCCAGGATTAGCAGGAAAAAGCAAAAAATTTCAGAATTGCACGTTGCAATGTGGAGATATTACTGTTTGTGCATTTACAATATTCATTGATTTTTGCCATTGAAAAATGTCCAGAAATGTTTGAAGCTACTGACTGAATGAAAGGAGCTGGCATCTCACTCTCTTTGAATCTTCTTTATCATGCTAGGATTAGCAGGAAAAAGCAAAAAATTTCAGAATTGCACCTTGCAATGCGGAGAAATTACTGTTTGTGCATTTACAATATTCATTGATTTTTGCCATTGAAAAACATCATGTTATTCATATACCAGAAATGTTTGAAGCTACTGACTGAATGAAAAGAGCTGGCATCTCACTCTCTTTGAATCTTCTTTTTCATGCCAGGATTAGCAGGAAAAAGCAAAAAATGTCAGAATTGCACGTTGCAATGTGGAGATATTACTGTTTGTGCATTTACAATATTCATTGATTTTTGCCATTGAAAAACGTCCAGAAATGTTTGAAGCTACTGACTGAATGAATGGAGCTGGCATCTCACTCTCTTTGAATCTTCTTTATCATGCTAGGATTAGCAGGAAAAAGCAAAAAATTTCAGAATTGCACCTTGCAATGCGGAGAAATTACTGTGTGTGCATTTACAATATTCATTGATTTTTGCCATTGAAAAACATGTTATTCATATACCAGAAATGTTTGAAGCTACTGACTGAATGAAAAGAGCTGGCATCTCACTCTCTTTGAATCTTCTTTATCATGCTAGGATTAGCAGGAAAAAGCAAAAAATTTCAGAATTGCACCTTGCAATGCGGAGAAATTACTGTTTGTGCATTTACAATATTCATTGATTTTTGCCATTGAAAAACATGTTATTCATATACCAGAAATGTTTGAAGCTACTGACTGAATGAAAAGAGCTGGCATCTCACTCTCTTTGAATCTTCTTTATCATGCCAGGATTAGCAGGAAAAAGCAAAAAATTTCAGAATTACACGTTGCAATGTGGAGATATTACTGTTTGTGCATTTACAATATTCATTGATTTTTGCCATTGAAAAACGTCCAGAAATGTTTGAAGCTACTGACTGAATGAAAGGAGCATGCATCTCACTCTCTTTGAATCTTCTTTATCATGCTAGGATTAGCAGGAAAAAGCAAAAAATTTCAGAATTGCACCTTGCAATGCGGAGAAATTACTGTTTGTGCATTTACAATATTCATTGATTTTTGCCATTGAAAAACATCATGTTATTCATATACCAGAAATGTTTGAAGCTACTGACTGAATGAATGGAGCTGGCATCTCACTATCTTTGAATCTTCTTTATCATGCTAGGATTAGCAGGAAAAAGCAAAAAATTTCAGAATTGCACCTTGCAATGCGGAGAAATTACTGTGTGTGCATTTACAATATTCATTGATTTTTGCCATTGAAAAACATGTTATTCATATACCAGAAATGTTTGAAGCTACTGACTGAATGAAAAGAGCTGGCATCTCACTCTCTTTGAATCTTCTTTATCATGCTAGGATTAGCAGGAAAAAGCAAAAAATTTCAGAATTGCACCTTGCAATGCGGAGAAATTACTGTTTGTGCATTTACAATATTCATTGATTTTTGCCATTGAAAAACATGTTATTCATATACCAGAAATGTTTGAAGCTACTGACTGAATGAAAGGAGCTGGCATCTCACTCTCTTTGAATCTTCTTTATCATGCTAGGATTAGCAGGAAAAAGCAAAAAATTACAGAATTGCACCTTGCAATGCGGAGAAATTACTGTTTGTGCATTTACAATATTCATTGATTTTTGCCATTGAAAAACATCATGTTATTCATATACCAGAAATGTTTGAAGCTACTGACTGAATGAAAAGAGCTGGCATCTCACTCTCTTTGAATCTTCTTTATCATGCCAGGATTAGCAGGAAAAAGCAAAAAATTTCAGAATTGCACCTTGCAATGTGGAGATATTACTGTTTGTGCATTTACAATATTCATTGATTTTTGCCATTGAAAAACGTCCAGAAATGTTTGAAGCTACTGACTGAATGAAAGGAGCTGGCATCTCACTCTCTTTGAATCTTCTTTATCATGCTAGGATTAGCAGGAAAAAGCAAAAAATTTCAGAATTGCACCTTGCAATGCGGAGAAATTACTGTTTGTGCATTTACAATATTCATTGATTTTTGCCATTGAAAAACATCATGTTATTCATATACCAGAAATGTTTGAAGCTACTGACTGAATGAAAAGAGCTGGCATCTCACTCTCTTTGAATCTTCTTTTTCATGCCAGGATTAGCAGGAAAAAGCAAAAAATGTCAGAATTGCACGTTGCAATGTGGAGATATTACTGTTTGTGCATTTACAATATTCATTGATTTTTGCCATTGAAAAACGTCCAGAAATGTTTGAAGCTACTGACTGAATGAATGGAGCTGGCATCTCACTCTCTTTGAATCTTCTTTATCATGCTAGGATTAGCAGGAAAAAGCAAAAAATTTCAGAATTGCACCTTGCAATGCGGAGAAATTACTGTGTGTGCATTTACAATATTCATTGATTTTTGCCATTGAAAAACATGTTATTCATATACCAGAAATGTTTGAAGCTACTGACTGAATGAAAAGAGCTGGCATCTCACTCTCTTTGAATCTTCTTTATCATGCTAGGATTAGCAGGAAAAAGCAAAAAATTTCAGAATTGCACCTTGCAATGCGGAGAAATTACTGTTTGTGCATTTACAATATTCATTGATTTTTGCCATTGAAAAACATGTTATTCATATACCAGAAATGTTTGAAGCTACTGACTGAATGAAAAGAGCTGGCATCTCACTCTCTTTGAATCTTCTTTATCATGCCAGGATTAGCAGGAAAAAGCAAAAAATTTCAGAATTACACGTTGCAATGTGGAGATATTACTGTTTGTGCATTTACAATATTCATTGATTTTTGCCATTGAAAAACGTCCAGAAATGTTTGAAGCTACTGACTGAATGAAAGGAGCATGCATCTCACTCTCTTTGAATCTTCTTTATCATGCTAGGATTAGCAGGAAAAAGCAAAAAATTTCAGAATTGCACCTTGCAATGCGGAGAAATTACTGTTTGTGCATTTACAATATTCATTGATTTTTGCCATTGAAAAACATCATGTTATTCATATACCAGAAATGTTTGAAGCTACTGACTGAATGAAAAGAGCTGGCATCTCACTCTCTTTGAATCTTCTTTTTCATGCCAGGATTAGCAGGAAAAAGCAAAAAATGTCAGAATTGCACGTTGCAATGTGGAGATATTACTGTTTGTGCATTTACAATATTCATTGATTTTTGCCATTGAAAAACGTCCAGAAATGTTTGAAGCTACTGACTGAATGAATGGAGCTGGCATCTCACTCTCTTTGGATCTTCTTTATCATGCTAGGATTAGCAGGAAAAAGCAAAAAATTTCAGAATTGCACCTTGCAATGCGGAGAAATTACTGTGTGTGCATTTACAATATTCATTGATTTTTGCCATTGAAAAACATGTTATTCATATACCAGAAATGTTTGAAGCTACTGACTGAATGAAAAGAGCTGGCATCTCACTCTCTTTGAATCTTCTTTATCATGCTAGGATTAGCAGGAAAAAGCAAAAAATTTCAGAATTGCACCTTGCAATGCGGAGAAATTACTGTTTGTGCATTTACAATATTCATTGATTTTTGCCATTGAAAAACATGTTATTCATATACCAGAAATGTTTGAAGCTACTGACTGAATGAAAAGAGCTGGCATCTCACTCTCTTTGAATCTTCTTTATCATGCCAGGATTAGCAGGAAAAAGCAAAAAATTTCAGAATTACACGTTGCAATGTGGAGATATTACTGTTTGTGCATTTACAATATTCATTGATTTTTGCCATTGAAAAACGTCCAGAAATGTTTGAAGCTACTGACTGAATGAAAGGAGCATGCATCTCACTCTCTTTGAATCTTCTTTATCATGCTAGGATTAGCAGGAAAAAGCAAAAAATTTCAGAATTGCACCTTGCAATGCGGAGAAATTACTGTTTGTGCATTTACAATATTCATTGATTTTTGCCATTGAAAAACATCATGTTATTCATATACCAGAAATGTTTGAAGCTACTGACTGAATGAATGGAGCTGGCATCTCACTATCTTTGAATCTTCTTTATCATGCTAGGATTAGCAGGAAAAAGCAAAAAATTTCAGAATTGCACCTTGCAATGCGGAGAAATTACTGTGTGTGCATTTACAATATTCATTGATTTTTGCCATTGAAAAACATGTTATTCATATACCAGAAATGTTTGAAGCTACTGACTGAATGAAAAGAGCTGGCATCTCACTCTCTTTGAATCTTCTTTATCATGCTAGGATTAGCAGGAAAAAGCAAAAAATTTCAGAATTGCACCTTGCAATGCGGAGAAATTACTGTTTGTGCATTTACAATATTCATTGATTTTTGCCATTGAAAAACATGTTATTCATATACCAGAAATGTTTGAAGCTACTGACTGAATGAAAGGAGCTGGCATCTCACTCTCTTTGAATCTTCTTTATCATGCTAGGATTAGCAGGAAAAAGCAAAAAATTACAGAATTGCACCTTGCAATGCGGAGAAATTACTGTTTGTGCATTTACAATATTCATTGATTTTTGCCATTGAAAAACATCATGTTATTCATATACCAGAAATGTTTGAAGCTACTGACTGAATGAAAAGAGCTGGCATCTCACTCTCTTTGAATCTTCTTTATCATGCCAGGATTAGCAGGAAAAAGCAAAAAATTTCAGAATTGCACCTTGCAATGTGGAGATATTACTGTTTGTGCATTTACAATATTCATTGATTTTTGCCATTGAAAAACGTCCAGAAATGTTTGAAGCTACTGACTGAATGAAAGGAGCTGGCATCTCACTCTCTTTGAATCTTCTTTATCATGCTAGGATTAGCAGGAAAAAGCAAAAAATTTCAGAATTGCACCTTGCAATGCGGAGAAATTAGTGTTTGTGCATTTACAATATTCATTGATTTTTGCCATTGAAAAACATCCTGTTATTCATATACCAGAAATGTTTGAAGCTACTGACTGAATGAAAAGAGCTGGCATCTCACTCTTTTTGAATCTTCTTTATCATGCCAGGATTAGCAGGAAAAAGCAAAAAATTTCAGAATTGCACGTTGCAATGTGGAGATATTACTGTTTGTGCATTTACAATATTCATTGATTTTTGCCATTGAAAAACGTCCAGAAATGTTTGAAGCTACTGACTGAATGAAAGGAGCTGGCATCTCACTCTCTTTGAATCTTCTTTATCATGCTAGGATTAGCAGGAAAAAGCAAAAAATTTCAGAATTGCACCTTGCAATGCGGAGAAATTACTGTGTGTGCATTTACAATATTCATTGATTTTTGCCATTGAAAAACATCATGTTATTCATATACCAGAAATGTTTGAAGCTACTGACTGAATGAAAAGAGCTGGCATCTCACTCTCTTTGAATCTTCTTTATCATGCTAAGAGGAGCAGGAAAAAGCAAAAAATGTCAGAATTGCACGTTGCAATGTGGAGATAT
Source organism: Phyllobates terribilis (assembly GCF_046119375.1). Lineage (NCBI taxonomy): Eukaryota > Metazoa > Chordata > Amphibia > Anura > Dendrobatidae > Phyllobates > Phyllobates terribilis. The sequence goes on along the minus strand of NW_027363479.1, from coordinate 693,379 downwards.
TACTGTTTGTGCATTTACAATATTCATTGATTTTTGCCATTGAAAAACGTCCAGAAATGTTTGAAGCTACTGACTGAATGAAAGGAGCTGGCATCTCACTCTCTTTGAATCTTCTTTATCATGCTAGGATTAGCAGGAAAAAGCAAAAAATTTCAGAATTGCACCTTGCAATGCGGAGAAATTACTGTGTGTGCATTTACAATATTCATTGATTTTTGCCATTGAAAAACATGTTATTCATATACCAGAAATGTTTGAAGCTACTGACTGAATGAAAAGAGCTGGCATCTCACTCTCTTTAAATCTTCTTTATCATGCTAGGATTAGCAGGAAAAAGCAAAAAATTTCAGAATTGCACCTTGCAATGCGGAGAAATTACTGTTTGTGCATTTACAATATTCATTGATTTTTGCCATTGAAAAACATCATGTTATTCATATACCAGAAATGTTTGAAGCTACTGACTGAATGAAAAGAGCTGGCATCTCACTCTCTTTGAATCTTCTTTATCATGCCAGGATTAGCAGGAAAAAGCAAAAAATTTCAGAATTGCACGATGCAATGTGGAGATATTACTGTTTGTGCATTTACAATATTCATTGATTTTTGCCATTGAAAAACGTCCAGAAATGTTTGAAGCTACTGACTGAATGAAAGGAGCTGGCATCTCACTCTCTTTGAATCTTCTTTATCATGCTAGGATTAGCAGGAAAAAGCAAAAAATTTCAGAATTGCACCTTGCAATGCGGAGAAATTACTGTTTGTGCATTTACAATATTCATTGATTTTTGCCATTGAAAAACATCATGTTATTCATATACCAGAAATGTTTGAAGCTACTGACTGAATGAAAAGAGCTGGCATCTCACTCTCTTTGAATCTTCTTTATCATGCCAGGATTAGCAGGAAAAAGCAAAAAATTTCATAATTGCACGTTGCAATGTGGAGATATTACTGATTGTGCATTTACAATATTCATTGATTTTTGCCATTGAAAAACGTCCAGAAATGTTTGAAGCTACTGACTGAATGAAAGGAGCTGGCATCTCACTCTCTTTGAATCTTCTTTATCATGCTAGGATTAGCAGGAAAAAGCAAAAAATTTCAGAATTGCACCTTGCAATGCGGAGAAATTACTGTTTGTGCATTTACAATATTCATTGATTTTTGCCATTGAAAAACATCATGTTATTCATATACCAGAAATGTTTGAAGCTACTGACTGAATGAAAAGAGCTGGCATCTCACTCTCTTTGAATCTTCTTTTTCATGCCAGGATTAGCAGGAAAAAGCAAAAAATTTCAGAATTGCACGTTGCAATGTGGAGATATTACTGTTTGTGCATTTACAATATTCATTGATTTTTGCCATTGAAAAACATCATGTTATTCATATACCAGAAATGTTTGAAGCTACTGACTGAATGAAAAGAGCTGGCATCTCACTCTCTTTGAATCTTCTTTATCATGCTAAGAGGAGCAGGAAAAAGCAAAAAATTTCAGAATTGCACGTTGCAATGTGGAGATATTACTGTTTGTGCATTTACAATATTCATTGATTTTTGCCATTGAAAAACGTCCAGAAATGTTTGAAGCTACTGACTGAATGAAAGGAGCTGGCATCTCACTCTCTTTGAATCTTCTTTATCATGCTAGGATTAGCAGGAAAAAGCAAAAAATTTCAGAATTGCACCTTGCAATGCGGAGAAATTACTGTTTGTGCATTTACAATATTCATTGATTTTTGCCATTGAAAAACATCATGTTATTCATATACCAGAAATGTTTGAAGCTACTGACTGAATGAAAAGAGCTGGCATCTCACTCTCTTTGAATCTTCTTTATCATGCTAAGAGGAGCAGGAAAAAGCAAAAAATGTCAGAATTGCACGTTGCAATGTGGAGATATTACTGTTTGTGCATTTACAATATTCATTGATTTTTGCCATTGAAAAACGTCCAGAAATGTTTGAAGCTACTGACTGAATGAATGGAGCTGGCATCTCACTCTCTTTGAATCTTCTTTATCATGCTAGGATTAGCAGGAAAAAGCAAAAAATTTCAGAATTGCACCTTGCAATGCGGAGAAATTACTGTGTGTGCATTTACAATATTCATTGATTTTTGCCATTGAAAAACATGTTATTCATATACCAGAAATGTTTGAAGCTACTGACAATGAAAAGAGCTGGCATCTCACTCTCTTTGAATCTTCTTTATCATGCCAGGATTAGCAGGAAAAAGCAAAAAATTTCAGAATTACACGTTGCAATGTGGAGATATTACTGTTTGTGCATTTACAATATTCATTAATTTTTGCCATTGAAAAATGTCCAGAAATGTTTGAAGCTACTGACTGAATGAAAGGAGCTGGCATCTCACTCTCTTTGAATCTTCTTTATCATGCTAGGATTAGCAGGAAAAAGCAAAAAATTTCAGAATTGCACCTTGCAATGCGGAGAAATTACTGTGTGTGCATTTACAATATTCATTGATTTTTGCCATTGAAAAACATGTTATTCATATACCAGAAATGTTTGAAGCTACTGACTGAATGAAAAGAGCTGGCATCTCACTCTCTTTGAATCTTCTTTATCATGCTAGGATTAGCAGGAAAAAGCAAAAAATTTCAGAATTGCACCTTGCAATGCGGAGAAATTACTGTTTGTGCATTTACAATATTCATTGATTTTTGCCATTGAAAAACATGTTATTCATATACCAGAAATGTTTGAAGCTACTGACTGAATGAAAAGAGCTGCCATCTCACTCTCTTTGAATCTTCTTTATCATGCCAGGATTAGCAGGAAAAAGCAAAAAATTTCAGAATTACACGTTGCAATGTGGAGATATTACTGTTTGTGCATTTACAATATTCATTGATTTTTGCCATTGAAAAACGTCCAGAAATGTTTGAAGCTACTGACTGAATGAAAGGAGCTGGCATCTCACTCTCTTTGAATCTTCTTTATCATGCTAGGATTAGCAGGAAAAAGCAAAAAATTTCAGAATTGCACCTTGCAATGCGGAGAAATTACTGTTTGTGCATTTACAATATTCATTGATTTTTGCCATTGAAAAACATCATGTTATTCATATACCAGAAATGTTTGAAGCTACTGACTGAAAGAAAAGAGCTGGCATCTCACTCTCTTTGAATCTTCTTTATCATGCCAGGATTAGCAGGAAAAAGCAAAAAATTTCAGAATTGCACGTTGCAATGTGGAGATATTACTGTTTGTGCATTTACAATATTCATTGATTTTTGCCATTGAAAAACGTCCAGAAATGTTTGAAGCTACTGACTGAATGAAAGGAGCTGGCATCTCACTCTCTTTGAATCTTCTTTATCATGCTAGGATTAGCAGGAAAAAGCAAAAAATTTCAGAATTGCACCTTGCAATGCGGAGAAATTACTGTGTGTGCATTTACAATATTCATTGATTTTTGCCATTGAAAAACATGTTATTCATATACCAGAAATGTTTGAAGCTACTGACTGAATGAAAAGAGCTGGCATCTCACTCTCTTTGAATCTTCTTTATCATGCTAGGATTAGCAGGAAAAAGCAAAAAATTTCAGAATTGCACCTTGCAATGCGGAGAAATTACTGTTTGTGCATTTACAATATTCATTGATTTTTGCCATTGAAAAACATGTTATTCATATACCAGAAATGTTTGAAGCTACTGACTGAATGAAAAGAGCTGGCATCTCACTCTCTTTGAATCTTCTTTATCATGCCAGGATTAGCAGGAAAAAGCAAAAAATTTCAGAATTACACGTTGCAATGTGGAGATATTACTGTTTGTGCATTGACAATATTCATTGATTTTTGCCATTGAAAAACGTCCAGAAATGTTTGAAGCTACTGACTGAATGAAAGGAGCTGGCATCTCACTCTCTTTGAATCTTCTTTATCATGCTAGGATTAGCAGGAAAAAGCAAAAAATTTCAGAATTGCACCTTGCAATGCGGAGAAATTACTGTTTGTGCATTTACAATATTCATTGATTTTTGCCATTGAAAAACATCATGTTATTCATATACCAGAAATGTTTGAAGCTACTGACTGAATGAAAAGAGCTGGCATCTCACTCTCTTTGAATCTTCTTTATCATGCCAGGATTAGCAGGAAAAAGCAAAAAATTTCAGAATTGCACGTTGCAATGTGGAGATATTACTGTTTGTGCATTTACAATATTCATTGATTTTTGCCATTGAAAAACGTCCAGAAATGTTTGAAGCTACTGACTGAATGAAAGGAGCTGGCATCTCACTCTCTTTGAATCTTCTTTATCATGCTAGGATTAGCAGGAAAAAGCAAAAAATTTCAGAATTGCACCTTGCAATGCGGAGAAATTACTGTTTGTGCATTTACAATATTCATTGATTTTTGCCATTGAAAAACATCATGTTATTCATATACCAGAAATGTTTGAAGCTACTGACTGAATGAAAAGAGCTGGCATCTCACTCTCTTTGAATCTTCTTTATCATGCTAAGAGGAGCAGGAAAAAGCAAAAAATGTCAGAATTGCACGTTGCAATGTGGAGATATTACTGTTTGTGCATTTACAATATTCATTGATTTTTGCCATTGAAAAACGTCCAGAAATGTTTGAAGCTACTGACTGAATGAATGGAGCTGGCATCTCACTCTCTTTGAATCTTCTTTATCATGCTAGGATTAGCAGGAAAAAGCAAAAAATTTCAGAATTGCACCTTGCAATGCGGAGAAATTACTGTGTGTGCATTTACAATATTCATTGATTTTTGCCATTGAAAAACATGTTATTCATATACCAGAAATGTTTGAAGCTACTGACTGAATGAAAAGAGCTGGCATCTCATTCTCTTTGAATCTTCTTTATCATGCTAGGATTAGCAGGAAAAAGCAAAAAATTTCAGAATTGCACCTTGCAATGCGGAGAAATTACTGTTTGTGCATTTACAATATTCATTGATTTTTGCCATTGAAAAATATGTTATTCATATACCAGAAATGTTTGAAGCTACTGACTGAATGAAAAGAGCTGGCATCTCACTCTCTTTGAATCTTCTTTATCATGCCAGGATTAGCAGGAAAAAGCAAAAAATTTCAGAATTGCACGTTGCAATGTGGAGATATTACTGTTTGTGCATTTACAATATTCATTGATTTTTGCCATTGAAAAACGTCCAGAAATGTTTGAAGCTACTGACTGAATGAAAGGAGCCGGCATCTCACTCTCTTTGAATCTTCTTTATCATGCTAGGATTAGCAGGAAAAAGCAAAAAATTTCAGAATTGCACCTTGCAATGCGGAGAAATTACTGTTTGTGCATTTACAATATTCATTGATTTTTGCCATTGAAAAACATCATGTTATTCATATACCAGAAATGTTTGAAGCTACTGACTGAAAGAAAAGAGCTGGCATCTCACTCTCTTTGAATCTTCTTTATCATGCCAGGATTAGCAGGAAAAAGCAAAAAATTTCAGAATTGCACGTTGCAATGTGGAGATATTACTGTTTGTGCATTTACAATATTCATTGATTTTTGCCATTGAAAAACGTCCAGAAATGTTTGAAGCTACTGACTGAATGAAAGGAGCTGGCATCTCACTCTCTTTGAATCTTCTTTATCATGCTAGGATTAGCAGGAAAAAGCAAAAAATTTCAGAATTGCACCTTGCAATGCGGAGAAATTACTGTGTGTGCATTTACAATATTCATTGATTTTTGCCATTGAAAAACATGTTATTCATATACCAGAAATGTTTGAAGCTACTGACTGAATGAAAAGAGCTGGCATCTCACTCTCTTTGAATCTTCTTTATCATGCTAGGATTAGCAGGAAAAAGCAAAAAATTTCAGAATTGCACCTTGCAATGCGGAGAAATTACTGTTTGTGCATTTACAATATTCATTGATTTTTGCCATTGAAAAACATGTTATTCATATACCAGAAATGTTTGAAGCTACTGACTGAATGAAAAGAGCTGGCATCTCACTCTCTTTGAATCTTCTTTATCATGCCAGGATTAGCAGGAAAAAGCAAAAAATTTCAGAATTACACGTTGCAATGTGGAGATATTACTGTTTGTGCATTGACAATATTCATTGATTTTTGCCATTGAAAAACGTCCAGAAATGTTTGAAGCTACTGACTGAATGAAAGGAGCTGGCATCTCACTCTCTTTGAATCTTCTTTATCATGCTAGGATTAGCAGGAAAAAGCAAAAAATTTCAGAATTGCACCTTGCAATGCGGAGAAATTACTGTTTGTGCATTTACAATATTCATTGATTTTTGCCATTGAAAAACATCATGTTATTCATATACCAGAAATGTTTGAAGCTACTGACTGAATGAAAAGAGCTGGCATCTCACTCTCTTTGAATCTTCTTTATCATGCCAGGATTAGCAGGAAAAAGCAAAAAATTTCAGAATTGCACGTTGCAATGTGGAGATATTACTGTTTGTGCATTTACAATATTCATTGATTTTTGCCATTGAAAAACGTCCAGAAATGTTTGAAGCTACTGACTGAATGAAAGGAGCTGGCATCTCACTCTCTTTGAATCTTCTTTATCATGCTAGGATTAGCAGGAAAAAGCAAAAAATTTCAGAATTGCACCTTGCAATGCGGAGAAATTACTGTTTGTGCATTTACAATATTCATTGATTTTTGCCATTGAAAAACATCATGTTATTCATATACCAGAAATGTTTGAAGCTACTGACTGAATGAAAAGAGCTGGCATCTCACTCTCTTTGAATCTTCTTTATCATGCTAAGAGGAGCAGGAAAAAGCAAAAAATGTCAGAATTGCACGTTGCAATGTGGAGATATTACTGTTTGTGCATTTACAATATTCATTGATTTTTGCCATTGAAAAACGTCCAGAAATGTTTGAAGCTACTGACTGAATGAATGGAGCTGGCATCTCACTCTCTTTGAATCTTCTTTATCATGCTAGGATTAGCAGGAAAAAGCAAAAAATTTCAGAATTGCACCTTGCAATGCGGAGAAATTACTGTGTGTGCATTTACAATATTCATTGATTTTTGCCATTGAAAAACATGTTATTCATATACCAGAAATGTTTGAAGCTACTGACTGAATGAAAAGAGCTGGCATCTCATTCTCTTTGAATCTTCTTTATCATGCTAGGATTAGCAGGAAAAAGCAAAAAATTTCAGAATTGCACCTTGCAATGCGGAGAAATTACTGTTTGTGCATTTACAATATTCATTGATTTTTGCCATTGAAAAATATGTTATTCATATACCAGAAATGTTTGAAGCTACTGACTGAATGAAAAGAGCTGGCATCTCACTCTCTTTGAATCTTCTTTATCATGCCAGGATTAGCAGGAAAAAGCAAAAAATTTCAGAATTGCACGTTGCAATGTGGAGATATTACTGTTTGTGCATTTACAATATTCATTGATTTTTGCCATTGAAAAACGTCCAGAAATGTTTGAAGCTACTGACTGAATGAAAGGAGCTGGCATCTCACTCTCTTTGAATCTTCTTTATCATGCTAGGATTAGCAGGAAAAAGCAAAAAATTTCAGAATTGCACCTTGCAATGCGGAGAAATTACTGTTTGTGCATTTACAATATTCATTGATTTTTGCCATTGAAAAACATCATGTTATTCATATACCAGAAATGTTTGAAGCTACTGACTGAAAGAAAAGAGCTGGCATCTCACTCTCTTTGAATCTTCTTTATCATGCCAGGATTAGCAGGAAAAAGCAAAAAATTTCAGAATTGCACGTTGCAATGTGGAGATATTACTGTTTGTGCATTTACAATATTCATTGATTTTTGCCATTGAAAAACGTCCAGAAATGTTTGAAGCTACTGACTGAATGAAAGGAGCTGGCATCTCACTCTCTTTGAATCTTCTTTATCATGCTAGGATTAGCAGGAAAAAGCAAAAAATTTCAGAATTGCACCTTGCAATGCGGAGAAATTACTGTGTGTGCATTTACAATATTCATTGATTTTTGCCATTGAAAAACATGTTATTCATATACCAGAAATGTTTGAAGCTACTGACTGAATGAAAAGAGCTGGCATCTCACTCTCTTTGAATCTTCTTTATCATGCTAGGATTAGCAGGAAAAAGCAAAAAATTTCAGAATTGCACCTTGCAATGCGGAGAAATTACTGTTTGTGCATTTACAATATTCATTGATTTTTGCCATTGAAAAACATGTTATTCATATACCAGAAATGTTTGAAGCTACTGACTGAATGAAAAGAGCTGGCATCTTACTCTCTTTGAATCTTCTTTATCATGCCAGGATTAGCAGGAAAAAGCAAAAAATTTCAGAATTACACGTTGCAATGTGGAGATATTACTGTTTGTGCATTTACAATATTCATTGATTTTTGCCATTGAAAAACGTCCAGAAATGTTTGAAGCTACTGACTGAATGAAAGGAGCTGGCATCTCACTCTCTTTGAATCTTCTTTATCATGCTAGGATTAGCAGGAAAAAGCAAAAAATTTCAGAATTGCACCTTGCAATGCGGATAAATTACTGTTTGTGCATTTACAATATTCATTGATTTTTGCCATTGAAAAACATCATGTTATTCATAAACCAGAAGTGTTTGAAGCTACTGACTGAATGAAAAGAGCTGGCATCTCACTCTCTTTGAATCTTCTTTATCATGCCAGGATTAGCAGGAAAAAGCAAAAAATTTCAGAATTGCACGTTGCAATGTGGAGATATTACTGTTTGTGCATTTACAATATTCATTGATTTTTGCCATTGAAAAACGTCCAGAAATGTTTGAAGCTACTGACTGAATGAAAGGAGCTGGCATCTCACTCTCTTTGAATCTTCTTTATCATGCTAGGATTAGCAGGAAAAAGCAAAAAATTTCAGAATTGCACCTTGCAATGCGGAGAAATTACTGTTTGTGCATTTACAATATTCATTGATTTTTGCCATTGAAAAACATCATGTTATTCATATACCAGAAATGTTTGAAGCTACTGACTGAATGAAAAGAGCTGGCATCTCACTCTCTTTGAATCTTCTTTATCATGCCAGGATTAGCAGGAAAAAGCAAAAAATTTCAGAATTGCACGTTGCAATGTGGAGATATTACTGTTTGTGCATTTACAATATTCATTGATTTTTGCCATTGAAAAACGTCCAGAAATGTTTGAAGCTACTGACTGAATGAAAGGAGCTGGCATCTCACTCTCTTTGAATCTTCTTTATCATGCTAGGATTAGCAGGAAAAAGCAAAAAATTTCAGAATTGCACCTTGCAATGCGGAGAAATTACTGTTTGTGCATTTACAATATTCATTGATTTTTGCCATTGAAAAACATCATGTTATTCATATACCAGAAATGTTTGAAGCTACTGACTGAAAGAAAAGAGCTGGCATCTCACTCTCTTTGAATCTTCTTTATCATGCCAGGATTAGCAGGAAAAAGCAAAAAATTTCAGAATTGCACGTTGCAATGTGGAGATATTACTGTTTGTGCATTTACAATATTCATTGATTTTTGCCATTGAAAAACGTCCAGAAAAGTTTGAAGCTACTGACTGAATGAAAGGAGCTGGCATCTCACTCTCTTTGAATCTTCTTTATCATGCTAGGATTAGCAGGAAAAAGCAAAAAATTTCAGAATTGCACCTTGCAATGCGGAGAAATTACTGTGTGTGCATTTACAATATTCATTGATTTTTGCCATTGAAAAACATGTTATTCATATACCAGAAATGTTTGAAGCTACTGACTGAATGAAAAGAGCTGGCATCTCACTCTCTTTGAATCTTCTTTATCATGCTAGGATTAGCAGGAAAAAGCAAAAAATTTCAGAATTGCACCTTGCAATGCGGAGAAATTACTGTTTGTGCATTTACAATATTCATTGATTTTTGCCATTGAAAAACATGTTATTCATATACCAGAAATGTTTGAAGCGACTGACTGAATGAAAAGAGCTGGCATCTCACTCTCTTTGAATCTTCTTTATCATGCCAGGATTAGCAGGAAAAAGCAAAAAATTTCAGAATTACACGTTGCAATGTGGAGATATTACTGTTTGTGCATTTACAATATTCATTGATTTTTGCCATTGAAAAACGTCCAGAAATGTTTGAAGCTACTGACTGAATGAAAGGAGCTGGCATCTCACTCTCTTTGAATCTTCTTTATCATGCTAGGATTAGCAGGAAAAAGCAAAAAATTTCAGAATTGCACGTTGCAATGCGGAGAAATTACTGTTTGTGCATTTACAATATTCATTGATTTTTGCCATTGAAAAACATCATGTTATTCATTTACCAGAAATGTTTGAAGCTACTGACTGAATGAAAAGAGCTGGCATCTCACTCTCTTTGAATCTTCTTTATCATGCCAGGATTAGCAGGAAAAAGCAAAAAATTTCAGAATTGCACGTTGCAATGTGGAGATATTACTGTTTGTGCATTTACAATATTCATTGATTTTTGCCATTGAAAAACGTCCAGAAATGTTTGAAGCTACTGACTGAATGAAAGGAGCTGGCATCTCACTCTCTTTGAATCTTCTTTATCATGCTAGGATTAGCAGGAAAAAGCAAAAAATTTCAGAATTGCACCTTGCAATGCGGAGAAATTACTGTTTGTGCATTTACAATATTCATTGATTTTTGCCATTGAAAAACATCATGTTATTCATATACCAGAAATGTTTGAAGCTACTGACTGAATGAAAAGAGCTGGCATCTCACTCTCTTTGAATCTTCTTTATCATGCCAGGATTAGCAGGAAAAAGCAAAAAATTTCAGAATTGCACGTTGCAATGTGGAGATATTACTGTTTGTGCATTTACAATATTCATTGATTTTTGCCATTGAAAAACGTCCAGAAATGTTTGAAGCTACTGACTTAATGAAAGGAGCTGGCATCTCACTCTCTTTGAATCTTCTTTATCATGCTAGGATTAGCAGGAAAAAGCAAAAAATTTCAGAATTGCACCTTGCAATGCGGAGAAATTACTGTGTGTGCATTTACAATATTCATTGATTTTTGCCATTGAAAAACATCATGTTATTCATATACCAGAAATGTTTGAAGCTACTGACTGAATGAAAAGAGCTGGCATCTCACTCTCTTTGAATCTTCTTTATCATGCCAGGATTAGCAGGAAAAAGCAAAAAATTTCAGAATTGCACCTTGCAATGTGGAGATATTACTGTTTGTGCATTTACAATATTCATTGATTTTTGCCATTGAAAAACATGTTATTCATATACCAGAAATGTTTGAAGCTACTGACTGAATGAAAAGAGCTGGCATCTCACTCTCTTTGAATCTTCTTTATCATGCCAGGATTAGCAGGAAAAAGCAAAAAATTTCAGAATTGCACCTTGCAATGTGGAGATATTACTGTTTGTGCATTTACAATATTCATTGATTTTTGCCATTGAAAAACATGTTATTCATATACCAGAAATGTTTGAAGCTACTGACTGAATGAAAAGAGCTGGCATCTCACTCTCTTTGAATCTTCTTTATCATGCCAGGATTAGCAGGAAAAAGCAAAAAATTTCAGAATTGCACCTTGCAATGTGGAGATATTACTGTTTGTGCATTTACAATATTCATTGATTTTTGCCATTGAAAAACGTCCAGAAATGTTTGAAGCTACTGACTGAATGAAAGGAGCTGGCATCTCACTCTCTTTGAATCTTCTTTATCATGCTAGGATTAGCAGGAAAAAGCAAAAAATTTCAGAATTGCACCTTGCAATGCGGAGAAATTACTGTGTGTGCATTTACAATATTCATTGATTTTTGCCATTGAAAAACATCGTTATTCATATACCAGAAATGTTTGAAGCTACTGACTGAATGAAAAGAGCTGGCATCTCACTCTCTTTGAATCTTCTTTATCATGCCAGGATTAGCAGGAAAAAGCAAAAAATTTCAGAATTGCACCTTGCAATGTGGAGATATTACTGTTTGTGCATTTACAATATTCATTGATTTTTGCCATTGAAAAACATGTTATTCATATACCAGAAATGTTTGAAGCTACTGACTGAATGAAAAGAGCTGGCATCTCACTCTCTTTGAATCTTCTTTATCATGCCAGGATTAGCAGGAAAAAGCAAAAAATTTCAGAATTGCACCTTGCAATGTGGAGATATTACTGTTTGTGCATTTACAATATTCATTGATTTTTGCCATTGAAAAACATGTTATTCATATAACAGAAATGTTTGAAGCTACTGACTGAATGAAAAGAGCTGGCATCTCACTCTCTTTGAATCTTCTTTATCATGCCAGGATTAGCAGGAAAAAGCAAAAAATTTCAGAATTGCACCTTGCAATGTGGAGATATTACTGTTTGTGCATTTACAATATTCATTGATTTTTGCCATTGAAAAACGTCCAGAAATGTTTGAAGCTACTGACTGAATGAAAGGAGCTGGCATCTCACTCTCTTTGAATCTTCTTTATCATGCTAGGATTAGCAGGAAAAAGCAAAAAATTTCAGAATTGCACCTTGCAATGCGGAGAAATTACTGTGTGTGCATTTACAATATTCATTGATTTTTGCCATTGAAAAACATCATGTTATTCATATACCAGAAATGTTTGAAGCTACTGACTGAATGAAAAGAGCTGGCATCTCACTCTCTTTGAATCTTCTTTATCATGCCAGGATTAGCAGGAAAAAGCAAAAAATTTCAGAATTGCACCTTGCAATGTGGAGATATTACTGTTTGTGCATTTACAATATTCATTGATTTTTGCCATTGAAAAACATGTTATTCATATACCAGAAATGTTTGAAGCTACTGACTGAATGAAAAGAGCTGGCATCTCACTCTCTTTGAATCTTCTTTATCATGCCAGGATTAGCAGGAAAAAGCAAAAAATTTCAGAATTGCACCTTGCAATGTGGAGATATTACTGTTTGTGCATTTACAATATTCATTGATTTTTGCCATTGAAAAACATGTTATTCATATACCAGAAATGTTTGAAGCTACTGACTGAATGAAAAGAGCTGGCATCTCACTCTCTTTGAATCTTCTTTATCATGCCAGGATTAGCAGGAAAAAGCAAAAAATTTCAGAATTGCACCTTGCAATGTGGAGATATTACTGTTTGTGCATTTACAATATTCATTGATTTTTGCCATTGAAAAACGTCCAGAAATGTTTGAAGCTACTGACTGAATGAAAGGAGCTGGCATCTCACTCTCTTTGAATCTTCTTTATCATGCTAGGATTAGCAGGAAAAAGCAAAAAATTTCAGAATTGCACCTTGCAATGCGGAGAAATTACTGTGTGTGCATTTACAATATTCATTGATTTTTGCCATTGAAAAACATCATGTTATTCATATACCAGAAATGTTTGAAGCTACTGACTGAATGAAAAGAGCTGGCATCTCACTCTCTTTGAATCTTCTTTATCATGCCAGGATTAGCAGGAAAAAGCAAAAAATTTCAGAATTGCACCTTGCAATGTGGAGATATTACTGTTTGTGCATTTACAATATTCATTGATTTTTGCCATTGAAAAACATGTTATTCATATACCAGAAATGTTTGAAGCTACTGACTGAATGAAAAGAGCTGGCATCTCACTCTCTTTGAATCTTCTTTATCATGCCAGGATTAGCAGGAAAAAGCAAAAAATTTCAGAATTGCACCTTGCAATGTGGAGATATTACTGTTTGTGCATTTACAATATTCATTGATTTTTGCCATTGAAAAACATGTTATTCATATACCAGAAATGTTTGAAGCTACTGACTGAATGAAAAGAGCTGGCATCTCACTCTCTTTGAATCTTCTTTATCATGCCAGGATTAGCAGGAAAAAGCAAAAAATTTCAGAATTGCACCTTGCAATGTGGAGATATTACTGTTTGTGCATTTACAATATTCATTGATTTTTGCCATTGAAAAACGTCCAGAAATGTTTGAAGCTACTGACTGAATGAAAGGAGCTGGCATCTCACTCTCTTTGAATCTTCTTTATCATGCTAGGATTAGCAGGAAAAAGCAAAAAATTTCAGAATTGCACCTTGCAATGCGGAGAAATTACTGTGTGTGCATTTACAATATTCATTGATTTTTGCCATTGAAAAACATCGTTATTCATATACCAGAAATGTTTGAAGCTACTGACTGAATGAAAAGAGCTGGCATCTCACTCTCTTTGAATCTTCTTTATCATGCCAGGATTAGCAGGAAAAAGCAAAAAATTTCAGAATTGCACGTTGCAATGTGGAGATATTACTGTTTGTGCATTTACAATATTCATTGATTTTTGCCATTGAAAAACGTCCAGAAATGTTTGAAGCTACTGACTGAATGAAAGGAGCTGGCATCTCACTCTCTTTGAATCTTCTTTATCATGCTAGGATTAGCAGGAAAAAGCAAAAAATTTCAGAATTGCACCTTGCAATGCGGAGAAATTACTGTTTGTGCATTTACAATATTCATTGATTTTTGCCATTGAAAAACATCATGTTATTCATATACCAGAAATGTTTGAAGCTACTGACTGAATGAAAAGAGCTGGCATCTCACTCTCTTTGAATCTTCTTTATCATGCCAGGATTAGCAGGAAAAAGCAAAAAATTTCAGAATTGCACGTTGCAATGTGGAGATATTACTGTTTGTGCATTTACAATATTCATTGATTTTTGCCATTGAAAAACGTCCAGAAATGTTTGAAGCTACTGACTGAATGAAAGGAGCTGGCATCTCACTCTCTTTGAATCTTCTTTATCATGCTAGGATTAGCAGGAAAAAGCAAAAAATTTCAGAATTGCACCTTGCAATGCGGAGAAATTACTGTGTGTGCATTTACAATATTCATTGATTTTTGCCATTGAAAAACATCATGTTATTCATATACCAGAAATGTTTGAAGCTACTGACTGAATGAAAAGAGCTGGCATCTCACTCTCTTTGAATCTTCTTTATCATGCCAGGATTAGCAGGAAAAAGCAAAAAATTTCAGAATTGCACCTTGCAATGTGGAGATATTACTGTTTGTGCATTTACAATATTCATTGATTTTTGCCATTGAAAAACATGTTATTCATATACCAGAAATGTTTGAAGCTACTGACTGAATGAAAAGAGCTGGCATCTCACTCTCTTTGAATCTTCTTTATCATGCCAGGATTAGCAGGAAAAAGCAAAAAATTTCAGAATTGCACCTTGCAATGTGGAGATATTACTGTTTGTGCATTTACAATATTCATTGATTTTTGCCATTGAAAAACGTCCAGAAATGTTTGAAGCTACTGACTGAATGAAAGGAACTGGCATCTCACTCTCTTTGAATCTTCTTTATCATGCTAAGAGGAGCAGGAAAAAGCAAAAAATTTCAGAATTGCACGTTGCAATGTGGAGATATTACTGTTTGTGCATTTACAATATTCATTGATTTTTGCCATTGAAAAACATGTTATTCATATACCAGAAATGTTTGAAGCTAATGACTGAATGAAAAGAGCTGGCATCTCACTCTCTTTGAATCTTCTTTTTCATGCCAGGATTAGCAGGAAAAAGCAAAAAATTTCAGAATTACACGTTGCAATGTGGAGATATTACTGTTTGTGCATTTACAATATTCATTGATTTTTGCCATTGAAAAACATCATGTTATTCATATACCAGAAATGTTTGAAGCTACTGACTGAATGAAAAGAGCTGGCATCTCACTCTCTTTGAATCTTCTTTATCATGCTAAGAGGAGCAGGAAAAAGCAAAAAATTTCAGAATTGCACCTTGCAATGTGGAGATATTACTGTTTGTGCATTTACAATATTCATTGATTTTTGCCATTGAAAAACGTCCAGAAATGTTTGAAGCTACTGACTGAATGAAAGGAGCTGGCATCTCACTCTCTTTGAATCTTCTTTATCATGCTAGGATTAGCAGGAAAAAGCAAAAAATTTCAGAATTGCACCTTGCAATGCGGAGAAATTACTGTTTGTGCATTTACAATATTCATTGATTTTTGCCATTGAAAAACATCATGTTATTCATATACCAGAAATGTTTGAAGCTACTGACTGAATGAAAAGAGCTGGCATCTCACTCTCTTTGAATCTTCTTTATCATGCTAAGAGGAGCAGGAAAAAGCAAAAAATTTCAGAATTGCACGTTGCAATGTGGAGATATTACTGTTTGTGCATTTACAATATTCATTGATTTTTGCCATTGAAAAACGTCCAGAAATGTTTGAAGCTACTGACTGAATGAAAGGAGCTGGCATCTCACTCTCTTTGAATCTTCTTTATCATGCTAGGATTAGCAGGAAAAAGCAAAAAATTTCAGAATTGCACCTTGCAATGCGGAGAAATTACTGTTTGTGCATTTACAATATTCATTGATTTTTGCCATTGAAAAACATCATGTTATTCATATACCAGAAATGTTTGAAGCTACTGACTGAATGAAAAGAGCTGGCATCTCACTCTCTTTGAATCTTCTTTATCATGCCAGGATTAGCAGGAAAAAGCAAAAAATTTCAGAATTGCACCTTGCAATGTGGAGATATTACTGTTTGTGCATTTACAATATTCATTGATTTTTGCCATTGAAAAACATGTTATTCATATACCAGAAATGTTTGAAGCTACTGACTGAATGAAAAGAGCTGGCATCTCACTCTCTTTGAATCTTCTTTATCATGCCAGGATTAGCAGGAAAAAGCAAAAAATTTCAGAATTGCACCTTGCAATGTGGAGATATTACTGCTTGTGCATTTACAATATTCATTGATTTTTGCCATTGAAAAACATGTTATTCATATACCAGAAATGTTTGAAGCTACTGACTGAATGAAAAGAGCTGGCATCTCACTCTCTTTGAATCTTCTTTATCATGCCAGGATTAGCAGGAAAAAGCAAAAAATTTCAGAATTGCACCTTGCAATGTGGAGATATTACTGTTTGTGCATTTACAATATTCATTGATTTTTGCCATTGAAAAACGTCCAGAAATGTTTGAAGCTACTGACTGAATGAAAGAAGCTGGCATCTCACTCTCTTTGAATCTTCTTTATCATGCTAGGATTAGCAGGAAAAAGCAAAAAATTTCAGAATTGCACCTTGCAATGCGGAGAAATTACTGTTTGTGCATTTACAATATTCATTGATTTTTGCCATTGAAAAACATCATGTTATTCATATACCAGAAATGTTTGACGCTACTGACTGAATGAAAAGAGCTGGCATCTCACTCTCTTTGAATCTTCTTTATCATGCCAGGATTAGCAGGAAAAAGCAAAAAATTTCAGAATTGCACGTTGCAATGTGGAGATATTACTGTTTGTGCATTTACAATATTCATTGATTTTTGCCATTGAAAAACGTCCAGAAATGTTTGAAGCTACTGACTGAATGAAAGGAGCTGGCATCTCACTCTCTTTGAATCTTCTTTATCATGCTAGGATTAGCAGGAAAAAGCAAAAAATTTCAGAATTGCACCTTGCAATGCGGAGAAATTACTGTGTGTGCATTTACAATATTCATTGATTTTTGCCATTGAAAAACATCATGTTATTCATATACCAGAAATGTTTGAAGCTACTGACTGAATGAAAAGAGCTGGCATCTCACTCTCTTTGAATCTTCTTTATCATGCCAGGATTAGCAGGAAAAAGCAAAAAATTTCAGAATTGCACCTTGCAATGTGGAGATATTACTGTTTGTGCATTTACAATATTCATTGATTTTTGCCATTGAAAAACATGTTATTCATATACCAGAAATGTTTGAAGCTACTGACTGAATGAAAAGAGCTGGCATCTCACTCTCTTTGAATCTTCTTTATCATGCCAGGATTAGCAGGAAAAAGCAAAAAATTTCAGAATTGCACCTTGCAATGTGGAGATATTACTGTTTGTGCATTTACAATATTCATTGATTTTTGCCATTGAAAAACGTCCAGAAATGTTTGAAGCTACTGACTGAATGAAAGGAGCTGGCATCTCACTCTCTTTGAATCTTCTTTATCATGCTAGGATTAGCAGGAAAAAGCAAAAAATTTCAGAATTGCACCTTGCAATGCGGAGAAATTACTGTTTGTGCATTTACAATATTCATTGATTTTTGCCATTGAAAAACATGTTATTCATATACCAGAAATGTTTGAAGCTACTGACTGAATGAAAAGAGCTGGCATCTCACTCTCTTTGAATCTTCTTTATCATGCCAGGATTAGCAGGAAAAAGCAAAAAATTTCAGAATTGCACCTTGCAATGTGGAGATATTACTGTTTGTGCATTTACAATATTCATTGATTTTTGCCATTGAAAAACGTCCAGAAATGTTTGAAGCTACTGACTGAATGAAAAGAGCTGGCATCTCACTCTCTTTGAATCTTCTTTATCATGCTAAGAGGAGCAGGAAAAAGCAAAAAATTTCAGAATTGCACGTTGCAATGTGGAGATATTACTGTTTGTGCATTTACAATATTCATTGATTTTTGCCATTGAAAAACATGTTATTCATATACCAGAAATGTTTGAAGCTACTGACTGAATGAAAAGAGCTGGCATCTCACTCTCTTTGAATCTTCTTTATCATGCTAAGAGGAGCAGGAAAAAGCAAAAAATTTCAGAATTGCACGTTGCAATGTGGAGATATTACTGTTTGTGCATTTACAATATTCATTGATTTTTGCCATTGAAAAACGTCCAGAAATGTTTGAAGCTACTGACTGAATGAAAGGAGCTGGCATCTCACTCTCTTTGAATCTTCTTTATCATGCCAGGATTAGCAGGAAAAAGCAAAAAATTTCAGAATTGCACCTTGCAATGCGGAGAAATTACTGTTTGTGCATTTACAATATTCATTGATTTTTGCCATTGAAAAACATCATGTTATTCATATACCAGAAATGTTTGAAGCTACTGACTGAATGAAAGGAGCTGGTATCTCACTCTCTTTGAATCTTCTTTATCATGCTAGGATTAGCAGGAAAAAGCAAAAAATTTCAGAATTGCACCTTGCAATGCGGAGAAATTACTGTTTGTGCATTTACAATATTCATTGATTTTTGCCATTGAAAAACATGTTATTCATATACCAGAAATGTTTGAAGCTACTGACTGAATGAAAAGAGCTGGCATCTCACTCTCTTTGAATCTTCTTTATCATGCCAGGATTAGCAGGAAAAAGCAAAAAATTTCAGAATTGCACGTTGCAATGTGGAGATATTACTGTTTGTGCATTTACAATATTCATTGATTTTTGCCATTGAAAAACGTCCAGAAATGTTTGAAGCTACTGACTGAATGAAAGGAGCTGGCATCTCACTCTCTTTGAATCTTCTTTATCATGCTAGGATTAGCAGGAAAAAGCAAAAAATTTCAGAATTGCACCTTGCAATGCGGAGAAATTACTGTTTGTGCATTTACAATATTCATTGATTTTTGCCATTGAAAAACATCATGTTATTCATATACCAGAAATGTTTGACGCTACTGACTGAATGAAAAGAGCTGGCATCTCACTCTCTTTGAATCTTCTTTATCATGCCAGGATTAGCAGGAAAAAGCAAAAAATTTCAGAATTGCACGTTGCAATGTGGAGATATTACTGTTTGTGCATTTACAATATTCATTGATTTTTGCCATTGAAAAACGTCCAGAAATGTTTGAAGCTACTGACTGAATGAAAGGAGCTGGCATCTCACTCTCTTTGAATCTTCTTTATCATGCTAGGATTAGCAGGAAAAAGCAAAAAATTTCAGAATTGCACCTTGCAATGCGGAGAAATTACTGTGTGTGCATTTACAATATTCATTGATTTTTGCCATTGAAAAACATCATGTTATTCATATACCAGAAATGTTTGAAGCTACTGACTGAATGAAAAGAGCTGGCATCTCACTCTCTTTGAATCTTCTTTATCATGCCAGGATTAGCAGGAAAAAGCAAAAAATTTCAGAATTGCACCTTGCAATGTGGAGATATTACTGTTTGTGCATTTACAATATTCATTGATTTTTGCCATTGAAAAACATGTTATTCATATACCAGAAATGTTTGAAGCTACTGACTGAATGAAAAGAGCTGGCATCTCACTCTCTTTGAATCTTCTTTATCATGCCAGGATTAGCAGGAAAAAGCAAAAAATTTCAGAATTGCACCTTGCAATGTGGAGATATTACTGTTTGTGCATTTACAATATTCATTGATTTTTGCCATTGAAAAACGTCCAGAAATGTTTGAAGCTACTGACTGAATGAAAGGAGCTGGCATCTCACTCTCTTTGAATCTTCTTTATCATGCTAGGATTAGCAGGAAAAAGCAAAAAATTTCAGAATTGCACCTTGCAATGCGGAGAAATTACTGTTTGTGCATTTACAATATTCATTGATTTTTGCCATTGAAAAACATGTTATTCATATACCAGAAATGTTTGAAGCTACTGACTGAATGAAAAGAGCTGGCATCTCACTCTCTTTGAATCTTCTTTATCATGCCAGGATTAGCAGGAAAAAGCAAAAAATTTCAGAATTGCACCTTGCAATGTGGAGATATTACTGTTTGTGCATTTACAATATTCATTGATTTTTGCCATTGAAAAACGTCCAGAAATGTTTGAAGCTACTGACTGAATGAAAAGAGCTGGCATCTCACTCTCTTTGAATCTTCTTTATCATGCTAAGAGGAGCAGGAAAAAGCAAAAAATTTCAGAATTGCACGTTGCAATGTGGAGATATTACTGTTTGTGCATTTACAATATTCATTGATTTTTGCCATTGAAAAACATGTTATTCATATACCAGAAATGTTTGAAGCTACTGACTGAATGAAAAGAGCTGGCATCTCACTCTCTTTGAATCTTCTTTATCATGCTAAGAGGAGCAGGAAAAAGCAAAAAATTTCAGAATTGCACGTTGCAATGTGGAGATATTACTGTTTGTGCATTTACAATATTCATTGATTTTTGCCATTGAAAAACGTCCAGAAATGTTTGAAGCTACTGACTGAATGAAAGGAGCTGGCATCTCACTCTCTTTGAATCTTCTTTATCATGCCAGGATTAGCAGGAAAAAGCAAAAAATTTCAGAATTGCACCTTGCAATGCGGAGAAATTACTGTTTGTGCATTTACAATATTCATTGATTTTTGCCATTGAAAAACATCATGTTATTCATATACCAGAAATGTTTGAAGCTACTGACTGAATGAAAGGAGCTGGTATCTCACTCTCTTTGAATCTTCTTTATCATGCTAGGATTAGCAGGAAAAAGCAAAAAATTTCAGAATTGCACCTTGCAATGCGGAGAAATTACTGTTTGTGCATTTACAATATTCATTGATTTTTGCCATTGAAAAACATGTTATTCATATACCAGAAATGTTTGAAGCTACTGACTGAATGAAAAGAGCTGGCATCTCACTCTCTTTGAATCTTCTTTATCATGCCAGGATTTGCAGGAAAAAGCAAAAAATTTCAGAATTACACGTTGCAATGTGGAGATATTACTGTTTGTGCATTTACAATATTCATTGATTTTTGCCATTGAAAAACGTCCAGAAATGTTTGAAGCTACTGACTGAATGAAAGGAGCTGGCATCTCACTCTCTTTGAATCTTCTTTATCATGCTAGGATTAGCAGGAAAAAGCAAAAAATTTCAGAATTGCACCTTGCAATGCGGAGAAATTACTGTTTGTGCATTTACAATATTCATTGATTTTTGCCATTGAAAAACATCATGTTACTCATATACCAGAAATGTTTGAAGCTACTGACTGAATGAAAAGAGCTAGCATCTCACTCTCTTTGAATCTTCTTTATCATGCCAGGATTAGCAGGAAAAAGCAAAAAATTTCAGAATTGCACGTTGCAATGTGGAGATATTACTGTTTGTGCATTTACAATATTCATTGATTTTTGCCATTGAAAAACGTCCAGAAATGTTTGAAGCTACTGACTGAATGAAAGGAGCTGGCATCTCACTCTCTTTGAATCTTCTTTATCATGCTAGGATTAGCAGGAAAAAGCAAAAAATTTCAGAATTGCACCTTGCAATGCGGAGAAATTACTGTTTGTGCATTTACAATATTCATTGATTTTTGCCATTGAAAAACATCATGTTATTCATATACCAGAAATGTTTGAAGCTACTGACTGAATGAAAAGAGCTGGCATCTCACTCTCTTTGAATCTTCTTTATCATGCCAGGATTAGCAGGAAAAAGCAAAAAATTTCAGAATTGCACGTTGCAATGTGGAGATATTACTGTTTGTGCATTTACAATATTCATTGATTTTTGCCATTGAAAAACGTCCAGAAATGTTTGAAGCTACTGACTGAATGAAAGGAGCTGGCATCTCACTCTCTTTGAATCTTCTTTATCATGCTAGGATTAGCAGGAAAAAGCAAAAAATTTCAGAATTGCACCTTGCAATGCGGAGAAATTACTGTGTGTGCATTTACAATATTCATTGATTTTTGCCATTGAAAAACATCATGTTATTCATATACCAGAAATGTTTGAAGCTACTGACTGAATGAAAAGAGCTGGCATCTCACTCTCTTTGAATCTTCTTTATCATGCTAAGAGGAGCAGGAAAAAGCAAAAAATGTCAGAATTGCACGTTGCAATGTGGAGATATTACTGTTTGTGCATTTACAATATTCATTGATTTTTGCCATTGAAAAACGTCCAGAAATGTTTGAAGCTACTGACTGAATGAAAGGAGCTGGCATCTCACTCTCTTTGAATCTTCTTTATCATGCTAGGATTAGCAGGAAAAAGCAAAAAATTTCAGAATTGCACCTTGCAATGCGGAGAAATTACTGTGTGTGCATTTACAATATTCATTGATTTTTGCCATTGAAAAACATGTTATTCATATACCAGAAATGTTTGAAGCTACTGACTGAATGAAAAGAGCTGGCATCTCACTCTCTTTGAATCTTCTTTATCATGCTAGGATTAGCAGGAAAAAGCAAATAATTTCAGAATTGCACCTTGCAATGCGGAGAAATTACTGTTTGTGCATTTACAATATTCATTGATTTTTGCCATTGAAAAACATGTTATTCATATACCAGAAATGTTTGAAGCTACTGACTGAATGAAAAGAGCTGGCATCTCACTCTCTTTGAATCTTCTTTATCATGCCAGGATTAGCAGGAAAAAGCAAAAAATTTCAGAATTACACGTTGCAATGTGGAGATATTACTGTTTGTGCATTTACAATATTCATTGATTTTTGCCATTGAAAAACGTCCAGAAATGTTTGAAGCTACTGACTGAATGAAAGGAGCTGGCATCTCACTCTCTTTGAATCTTCTTTATCATGCTAGGATTAGCAGGAAAAACCAAAAAATTTCAGAATTGCACCTTGCAATGCGGAGAAATTACTGTTTGTGCATTTACAATATTCATTGATTTTTGCCATTGAAAAACATCATGTTATTCATATACCAGAAATGTTTGAAGCTACTGACTGAATGAAAAGAGCTAGCATCTCACTCTCTTTGAATCTTCTTTATCATGCCAGGATTAGCAGGAAAAAGCAAAAAATTTCAGAATTGCACGTTGCAATGTGGAGATATTACTGTTTGTGCATTTACAATATTCATTGATTTTTGCCATTGAAAAACGTCCAGAAATGTTTGAAGCTACTGACTGAATGAAAGGAGCTGGCATCTCACTCTCTTTGAATCTTCTTTATCATGCTAGGATTAGCAGGAAAAAGCAAAAAATTTCAGAATTGCACCTTGCAATGCGGAGAAATTACTGTTTGTGCATTTACAATATTCATTGATTTTTGCCATTGAAAAACATCATGTTATTCATATACCAGAAATGTTTGAAGCTACTGACTGAATGAAAAGAGCTGGCATCTCACTCTCTTTGAATCTTCTTTATCATGCCAGGATTAGCAGGAAAAAGCAAAAAATTTCAGAATTGCACGTTGCAATGTGGAGATATTACTGTTTGTGCATTTACAATATTCATTGATTTTTGCCATTGAAAAACGTCCAGAAATGTTTGAAGCTACTGACTGAATGAAAGGAGCTGGCATCTCACTCTCTTTGAATCTTCTTTATCATGCTAGGATTAGCAGGAAAAAGCAAAAAATTTCAGAATTGCACCTTGCAATGCGGAGAAATTACTGTTTGTGCATTTACAATATTCATTGATTTTTGCCATTGAAAAACATCATGTTATTCATATACCAGAAATGTTTGAAGCTACTGACTGAATGAAAAGAGCTGGCATCTCACTCTCTTTGAATCTTCTTTATCATGCCAGGATTAGCAGGAAAAAGCAAAAAATTTCAGAAGTGCACGTTGCAATGTGGAGATATTACTGTTTGTGCATTTACAATATTCATTGATTTTTGCCATTGAAAAACGTCCAGAAATGTTTGAAGCTACTGACTGAATGAAAGGAGCTGGCATCTCACTCTCTTTGAATCTTCTTTATCATGCTAGGATTAGCAGGAAAAAGCAAAAAATTTCAGAATTGCACCTTGCAATGCGGAGAAATTACTGTGTGTGCATTTACAATATTAATTGATTTTTGCCATTGAAAAACATCATGTTATTCATATACCAGAAATGTTTGAAGCTACTGACTGAATGAAAAGAGCTGGCATCTCACTCTCTTTGAATCTTCTTTATCATGCCAGGATTAGCAGGAAAAAGCAAAAAATTTCAGAATTGCACCTTGCAATGTGGAGATATTACTGTTTGTGCATTTACAATATTCATTGATTTTTGCTATTGAAAAACATGTTATTCATATACCAGAAATGTTTGAAGCTACTGACTGAATGAAAAGAGCTGGCATCTCACTCTCTTTGAATCTTCTTTATCATGCCAGGATTAGCAGGAAAAAGCAAAAAATTTCAGAATTGCACCTTGCAATGTGGAGATATTACTGTTTGTGCATTTACAATATTCATTGATTTTTGCCATTGAAAAATGTCCAGAAATGTTTGAAGCTACTGACTGAATGAAAGGAGCTGGCATCTCACTCTCTTTGAATCTTCTTTATCATGCTAGGATTAGCAGGAAAAAGCAAAAAATTTCAGAATTGCACCTTGCAATGCGGAGAAATTACTGTTTGTGCATTTACAATATTCATTGATTTTTGCCATTGAAAAACATGTTATTCATATACCAGAAATGTTTGAAGCTACTGACTGAATGAAAGGAGCTGGCATCTCACTCTCTTTGAATCTTCTTTATCATGCCAGGATTAGCAGGAAAAAGCAAAAAATTTCAGAATTGCACCTTGCAATGAGGAGATATTACTGTTTGTGCATTTACAATATTCATTGATTTTTGCCATTGAAAAACGTCCAGAAATGTTTGAAGCTTCTGACTGAATGAAAAGAGCTGGCATCTCACTCTCTTTGAATCTTCTTTATCATGCTAAGAGGAGCAGGAAAAAGCAAAAAATTTCAGAATTGCACGTTGCAATGTGGAGATATTACTGTTTGTGCATTTACAATATTCATTGATTTTTGCCATTGAAAAACATGTTATTCATATACCAGAAATGTTTGAAGCTACTGACTGAATGAAAAGAGCTGGCATCTCATTCTCTTTGAATCTTCTTTATCATGCCAGGATTAGCAGGAAAAAGCAAAAAATTTCAGAATTGCACCTTGCAATGCGGAGAAATTACTGTTTGTGCATTTACAATATTCATTGATTTTTGCCATTGAAAAACATCATGTTATTCATATACCAGAAATGTTTGAAGCTACTGACTGAATGAAAAGAGCTAGCATCTCACTCTCTTTGAATCTTCTTTATCATGCCAGGATTAGCAGGAAAAAGCAAAAAATTTCAGAATTGCACGTTGCAATGTGGAGATATTACTGTTTGTGCATTTACAATATTCATTGATTTTTGCCATTGAAAAACGTCCAGAAATGTTTGAAGCTACTGACTGAATGAAAGGAGCTGGCATCTCACTCTCTTTGAATCTTCTTTATCATGCTAGGATTAGCAGGAAAAAGCAAAAAATTTCAGAATTGCACCTTGCAATGCGGAGAAATTACTGTTTGTGCATTTACAATATTCATTGATTTTTGCCATTGAAAAACATCATGTTATTCATATACCAGAAATGTTTGAAGCTACTGACTGAATGAAAAGAGCTGGCATCTCACTCTCTTTGAATCTTCTTTATCATGCCAGGATTAGCAGGAAAAAGCAAAAAATTTCAGAATTGCACGTTGCAATGTGGAGATATTACTGTTTGTGCATTTACAATATTCATTGATTTTTGCCATTGAAAAACGTCCAGAAATGTTTGAAGCTACTGACTGAATGAAAGGAGCTGGCATCTCACTCTCTTTGAATCTTCTTTATCATGCTAGGATTAGCAGGAAAAAGCAAAAAATTTCAGAATTGCACCTTGCAATGCGGAGAAATTACTGTGTGTGCATTTACAATATTCATTGATTTTTGCCATTGAAAAACATGTTATTCATATACCAGAAATGTTTGAAGCTACTGACTGAATGAAAAGAGCTGGCATCTCACTCTCTTTGAATCTTCTTTATCATGCTAGGATTAGCAGGAAAAAGCAAAAAATTTCAGAATTGCACCTTGCAATGCGGAGAAATTACTGTTTGTGCATTTACAATATTCATTGATTTTTGCCATTGAAAAACATGTTATTCATATACCAGAAATGTTTGAAGCTACTGACTGAATAAAAAGAGCTGGCATCTCACTCTCTTTGAATCTTCTTTATCATGCCAGGATTAGCAGGAAAAAGCAAAAAATTTCAGAATTACACGTTGCAATGTGGAGATATTACTGTTTGTGCATTTACAATATTCATTGATTTTTGCCATTGAAAAACGTCCAGAAATGTTTGAAGCTACTGACTGAATGAAAGGAGCTGGCATCTCACTCTCTTTGAATCTTCTTTATCATGCTAGGATTAGCAGGAAAAAGCAAAAAATTTCAGAATTGCACCTTGCAATGCGGAGAAATTACTGTTTGTGCATTTACAATATTCATTGATTTTTGCCATTGAAAAACATCATGTTATTCATATACCAGAAATGTTTGAAGCTACTGACTGAATGAAAAGAGCTGGCATCTCACTCTCTTTGAATCTTCTTTATCATGCCAGGATTAGCAGGAAAAAGCAAAAAATTTCAGAATTGCACGTTGCAATGTGGAGATATTACTGTTTGTGCATTTACAATATTCATTGATTTTTGCCATTGAAAAACGTCCAGAAATGTTTGAAGCTACTGACTGAATGAAAGGAGCTGGCATCTCACTCTCTTTGAATCTTCTTTATCATGCTAGGATTAGCAGGAAAAAGCAAAAAATTTCAGAATTGCACCTTGCAATGCGGAGAAATTACTGTTTGTGCATTTACAATATTCATTGATTTTTGCCATTGAAAAACATGTTATTCATATACCAGAAATGTTTGAAGCTACTGACTGAATGAAAAGAGCTGGCATCTCACTCTCTTTGAATCTTCTTTATCATGCCAGGATTAGCAGGAAAAAGCAAAAAATTTCAGAATTACACGTTGCAATGTGGAGATATTACTGTTTGTGCATTTACAATATTCATTGATTTTTGCCATTGAAAAACGTCCAGAAATGTTTGAAGCTACTGACTGAATGAAAGGAGCTGGCATCTCACTCTCTTTGAATCTTCTTTATCATGCTAGGATTAGCAGGAAAAAGCAAAAAATTTCAGAATTGCACCTTGCAATGCGGAGAAATTACTGTTTGTGCATTTACAATATTCATTGATTTTTGCCATTGAAAAACATCATGTTATTCATATACCAGAAATGTTTGAAGCTACTGACTGAATGAAAAGAGCTAGCATCTCACTCTCTTTGAATCTTCTTTATCATGCCAGGATTAGCAGGAAAAAGCAAAAAATTTCAGAATTGCACGTTGCAATGTGGAGATATTACTGTTTGTGCATTTACAATATTCATTGATTTTTGCCATTGAAAAACGTCCAGAAATGTTTGAAGCTACTGACTGAATGAAAGGAGCTGGCATCTCACTCTCTTTGAATCTTCTTTATCATGCTAGGATTAGCAGGAAAAAGCAAAAAATTTCAGAATTGCACCTTGCAATGCGGAGAAATTACTGTTTGTGCATTTACAATATTCATTGATTTTTGCCATTGAAAAACATCATGTTATTCATATACCAGAAATGTTTGAAGCTACTGACTGAATGAAAAGAGCTGGCATCTCACTCTCTTTGAATCTTCTTTATCATGCCAGGATTAGCAGGATAAATCAAAAAATTTCAGAATTGCACGTTGCAATGTGGAGATATTACTGTTTGTGCATTTACAATATTCATTGATTTTTGCCATTGAAAAACGTCCAGAAATGTTTGAAGCTACTGACTGAATGAAAGGAGCTGGCATCTCACTCTCTTTGAATCTTCTTTATCATGCTAGGATTAGCAGGAAAAAGCAAAAAATTTCAGAATTGCACCTTGCAATGCGGAGAAATTACTGTGTGTGCATTTACAATATTCATTGATTTTTGCCATTGAAAAACATCATGTTATTCATATACCAGAAATGTTTGAAGCTACTGACTGAATGAAAAGAGCTGGCATCTCACTCTCTTTGAATCTTCTTTATCATGCTAAGAGGAGCAGGAAAAAGCAAAAAATGTCAGAATTGCACGTTGCAATGTGGAGATATTACTGTTTGTGCATTTACAATATTCATTGATTTTTGCCATTGAAAAACGTCCAGAAATGTTTGAAGCTACTGACTGAATGAAAGGAGCTGGCATCTCACTCTCTTTGAATCTTCTTTATCATGCTAGGATTAGCAGGAAAAAGCAAAAAATTTCAGAATTGCACCTTGCAATGCGGAGAAATTACTGTGTGTGCATTTACAATATTCATTGATTTTTGCCATTGAAAAACATGTTATTCATATACCAGAAATGTTTGAAGCTACTGACTGAATGAAAAGAGCTGGCATCTCACTCTCTTTGAATCTTCTTTATCATGCTAGGATTAGCAGGAAAAAGCAAAAAATTTCAGAATTGCACCTTGCAATGCGGAGAAATTACTGTTTGTGCATTTACAATATTCATTGATTTTTGCCATTGAAAAACATGTTATTCATATACCAGAAATGTTTGAAGCTACTGACTGAATGAAAAGAGCTGGCATCTCACTCTCTTTGAATCTTCTTTATCATGCCAGGATTAGCAGGAAAAAGCAAAAAATTTCAGAATTACACGTTGCAATGTGGAGATATTACTGTTTGTGCATTTACAATATTCATTGATTTTTGCCATTGAAAAACGTCCAGAAATGTTTGAAGCTACTGACTGAATGAAAGGAGCTGGCATCTCACTCTCTTTGAATCTTCTTTATCATGCTAGGATTAGCAGGAAAAAGCAAAAAATTTCAGAATTGCACCTTGCAATGCGGAGAAATTACTGTTTGTGCATTTACAATATTCATTGATTTTTGCCATTGAAAAACATCATGTTATTCATATACCAGAAATGTTTGAAGCTACTGACTGAATGAAAAGAGCTGGCATATCACTCTCTTTGAATCTTCTTTATCATGCCAGGATTAGCAGGAAAAAGCAAAAAATTTCAGAATTGCACGTTGCAATGTGGAGATATTACTGTTTGTGCATTTACAATATTCATTGATTTTTGCCATTGAAAAACGTCCAGAAATGTTTGAAGCTACTGACTGAATGAAAGGAGCTGGCATCTCACTCTCTTTGAATCTTCTTTATCATGCTAGGATTAGCAGGAAAAAGCAAAAAATTTCAGAATTGCACCTTGCAATGCGGAGAAATTACTGTTTGTGCATTTACAATATTCATTGATTTTTGCCATTGAAAAACATCATGTTATTCATATACCAGAAATGTTTGAAGCTACTGACTGAATGAAAAGAGCTGGCATCTCACTCTCTTTGAATCTTCTTTATCATGCCAGGATTAGCAGGAAAAAGCAAAAAATTTCAGAATTGCACGTTGCAATGTGGAGATATTACTGTTTGTGCATTTACAATATTCATTGATTTTTGCCATTGAAAAACGTCCAGAAATGTTTGAAGCTACTGACTGAATGAAAGGAGCTGGCATCTCACTCTCTTTGAATCTTCTTTATCATGCTAGGATTAGCAGGAAAAAGCAAAAAATTTCAGAATTGCACCTTGCAATGCGGAGAAATTACTGTTTGTGCATTTACAATATTCATTGATTTTTGCCATTGAAAAACATGTTATTCATATACCAGAAATGTTTGAAGCTACTGACTGAATGAAAAGAGCTGGCATCTCACTCTCTTTGAATCTTCTTTATCATGCCAGGATTAGCAGGAAAAAGCAAAAAATTTCAGAATTACACGTTGCAATGTGGAGATATTACTGTTTGTGCATTTACAATATTCATTGATTTTTGCCATTGAAAAACGTCCAGAAATGTTTGAAGCTACTGACTGAATGAAAGGAGCTGGCATCTCACTCTCTTTGAATCTTCTTTATCATGCTAGGATTAGCAGGAAAAAGCAAAAAATTTCAGAATTGCACCTTGCAATGCGGAGAAATTACTGTTTGTGCATTTACAATATTCATTGATTTTTGCCATTGAAAAACATCATGTTATTCATATACCAGAAATGTTTGAAGCTACTGACTGAATGAAAAGAGCTAGCATCTCACTCTCTTTGAATCTTCTTTATCATGCCAGGATTAGCAGGAAAAAGCAAAAAATTTCAGAATTGCACGTTGCAATGTGGAGATATTACTGTTTGTGCATTTACAATATTCATTGATTTTTGCCATTGAAAAACGTCCAGAAATGTTTGAAGCTACTGACTGAATGAAAGGAGCTGGCATCTCACTCTCTTTGAATCTTCTTTATCATGCTAGGATTAGCAGGAAAAAGCAAAAAATTTCAGAATTGCACCTTGCAATGCGGAGAAATTACTGTTTGTGCATTTACAATATTCATTGATTTTTGCCATTGAAAAACATCATGTTATTCATATACCAGAAATGTTTGAAGCTACTGACTGAATGAAAAGAGCTGGCATCTCACTCTCTTTGAATCTTCTTTATCATGCCAGGATTAGCAGGATAAATCAAAAAATTTCAGAATTGCACGTTGCAATGTGGAGATATTACTGTTTGTGCATTTACAATATTCATTGATTTTTGCCATTGAAAAACGTCCAGAAATGTTTGAAGCTACTGACTGAATGAAAGGAGCTGGCATCTCACTCTCTTTGAATCTTCTTTATCATGCTAGGATTAGCAGGAAAAAGCAAAAAATTTCAGAATTGCACCTTGCAATGCGGAGAAATTACTGTGTGTGCATTTACAATATTCATTGATTTTTGCCATTGAAAAACATCATGTTATTCATATACCAGAAATGTTTGAAGCTACTGACTGAATGAAAAGAGCTGGCATCTCACTCTCTTTGAATCTTCTTTATCATGCTAAGAGGAGCAGGAAAAAGCAAAAAATGTCAGAATTGCACGTTGCAATGTGGAGATATTACTGTTTGTGCATTTACAATATTCATTGATTTTTGCCATTGAAAAACGTCCAGAAATGTTTGAAGCTACTGACTGAATGAAAGGAGCTGGCATCTCACTCTCTTTGAATCTTCTTTATCATGCTAGGATTAGCAGGAAAAAGCAAAAAATTTCAGAATTGCACCTTGCAATGCGGAGAAATTACTGTGTGTGCATTTACAATATTCATTGATTTTTGCCATTGAAAAACATGTTATTCATATACCAGAAATGTTTGAAGCTACTGACTGAATGAAAAGAGCTGGCATCTCACTCTCTTTGAATCTTCTTTATCATGCTAGGATTAGCAGGAAAAAGCAAAAAATTTCAGAATTGCACCTTGCAATGCGGAGAAATTACTGTTTGTGCATTTACAATATTCATTGATTTTTGCCATTGAAAAACATGTTATTCATATACCAGAAATGTTTGAAGCTACTGACTGAATGAAAAGAGCTGGCATCTCACTCTCTTTGAATCTTCTTTATCATGCCAGGATTAGCAGGAAAAAGCAAAAAATTTCAGAATTACACGTTGCAATGTGGAGATATTACTGTTTGTGCATTTACAATATTCATTGATTTTTGCCATTGAAAAACGTCCAGAAATGTTTGAAGCTACTGACTGAATGAAAGGAGCTGGCATCTCACTCTCTTTGAATCTTCTTTATCATGCTAGGATTAGCAGGAAAAAGCAAAAAATTTCAGAATTGCACCTTGCAATGCGGAGAAATTACTGTTTGTGCATTTACAATATTCATTGATTTTTGCCATTGAAAAACATCATGTTATTCATATACCAGAAATGTTTGAAGCTACTGACTGAATGAAAAGAGCTGGCATATCACTCTCTTTGAATCTTCTTTATCATGCCAGGATTAGCAGGAAAAAGCAAAAAATTTCAGAATTGCACGTTGCAATGTGGAGATATTACTGTTTGTGCATTTACAATATTCATTGATTTTTGCCATTGAAAAACGTCCAGAAATGTTTGAAGCTACTGACTGAATGAAAGGAGCTGGCATCTCACTCTCTTTGAATCTTCTTTATCATGCTAGGATTAGCAGGAAAAAGCAAAAAATTTCAGAATTGCACCTTGCAATGCGGAGAAATTACTGTTTGTGCATTTACAATATTCATTGATTTTTGCCATTGAAAAACATCATGTTATTCATATACCAGAAATGTTTGAAGCTACTGACTGAATGAAAAGAGCTGGCATCTCACTCTCTTTGAATCTTCTTTATCATGCCAGGATTAGCAGGAAAAAGCAAAAAATTTCAGAATTGCACGTTGCAATGTGGAGATATTACTGTTTGTGCATTTACAATATTCATTGATTTTTGCCATTGAAAAACGTCCAGAAATGTTTGAAGCTACTGACTGAATGAAAGGAGCTGGCATCTCACTCTCTTTGAATCTTCTTTATCATGCTAGGATTAGCAGGAAAAAGCAAAAAATTTCAGAATTGCACCTTGCAATGCGGAGAAATTACTGTGTGTGCATTTACAATATTCATTGATTTTTGCCATTGAAAAACATCATGTTATTCATATACCAGAAATGTTTGAAGCTACTGACTGAATGAAAAGAGCTGGCATCTCACTCTCTTTGAATCTTCTTTATCATGCCAGGATTAGCAGGAAAAAGCAAAAAATTTCAGAATTGCACCTTGCAATGTGGAGATATTACTGTTTGTGCATTTACAATATTCATTGATTTTTGCCATTGAAAAACATGTTATTCATATACCAGAAATGTTTGAAGCTACTGATTGAATGAAAAGAGCTGGCATCTCACTCTCTTTGAATCTTCTTTATCATGCCAGGATTAGCAGGAAAAAGCAAAAAATTTCAGAATTGCACCTTGCAATGTGGAGATATTACTGTTTGTGCATTTACAATATTCATTGATTTTTGCTATTGAAAAACATGTTATTCATATACCAGAAATGTTTGAAGCTACTGACTGAATGAAAAGAGCTGGCATCTCACTCTCTTTGTATCTTCTTTATCATGCCAGGATTAGCAGGAAAAAGCAAAAAATTTCAGAATTGCACCTTGCAATGTGGAGATATTACTGTTTGTGCATTTACAATGTTCATTGATTTTTGCCATTGAAACACGTCCAGAAATGTTTGAAGCTACTGACTGAATGAAAGGAGCTGGCATCTCACTCTCTTTGAATCTTCTTTATCATGCTAGGATTAGCAGGAAAAAGCAAAAAATTTCAGAATTGCACCTTGCAATGCGGAGAAATTACTGTGTGTGCATTTACAATATTCATTGATTTTTGCCATTGAAAAACATCGTTATTCATATACCAGAAATGTTTGAAGCTACTGACTGAATGAAAAGAGCTGGCATCTCACTCACTTTGAATCTTCTTTATCATGCCAGGATTAGCAGGAAAAAGCAAAAAATTTCAGAATTGCACGTTGCAATGTGGAGATATTACTGTTTGTGCATTTACAATATTCATTGATTTTTGCCATTGAAAAACGTCCAGAAATGTTTGAAGCTACTGACTGAATGAAAGGAGCTGGCATCTCACTCTCTTTGAATCTTCTTTATCATGCTAGGATTAGCAGGAAAAAGCAAAAAATTTCAGAATTGCACCTTGCAATGCGGAGAAATTACTGTTTGTGCATTTACAATATTCATTGATTTTTGCCATTGAAAAACATCATGTTATTCATATACCAGAAATGTTTGAAGCTACTGACTGAATGAAAAGAGCTGGCATCTCACTCTCTTTGAATCTTCTTTATCATGCCAGGATTAGCAGGAAAAAGCAAAAAATTTCAGAATTGCACGTTGCAATGTGGAGATATTACTGTTTGTGCATTTACAATATTCATTGATTTTTGCCATTGAAAAACGTCCAGAAATGTTTGAAGCTACTGACTGAATGAAAGGAGCTGGCATCTCACTCTCTTTGAATCTTCTTTATCATGCTAGGATTAGCAGGAAAAAGCAAAAAATTTCAGAATTGCACCTTGCAATGCGGAGAAATTACTGTGTGTGCATTTACAATATTCATTGATTTTTGCCATTGAAAAACATCATGTTATTCATATACCAGAAATGTTTGAAGCTACTGACTGAATGAAAAGAGCTGGCATCTCACTCTCTTTGAATCTTCTTTATCATGCCAGGATTAGCAGGAAAAAGCAAAAAATTTCAGAATTGCACCTTGCAATGTGGAGATATTACTGTTTGTGCATTTACAATATTCATTGATTTTTGCCATTGAAAAACATGTTATTCATATACCAGAAATGTTTGAAGCTACTGACTGAATGAAAAGAGCTGGCATCTCACTCTCTTTGAATCTTCTTTATCATGCCAGGATTAGCAGGAAAAAGCAAAAAATTTCAGAATTGCACCTTGCAATGTGGAGATATTACTGTTTGTGCATTTACAATATTCATTGATTTTTGCCATTGAAAAACATGTTATTCATATACCAGAAATGTTTGAAGCTACTGACTGAATGAAAAGAGCTGGCATCTCACTCTCTTTGAATCTTCTTTATCATGCCAGGATTAGCAGGAAAAAGCAAAAAATTTCAGAATTGCACCTTGCAATGTGGAGATATTACTGTTTGTGCATTTACAATATTCATTGATTTTTGCCATTGAAAAACGTCCAGAAATGTTTGAAGCTACTGACTGAATGAAAGGAGCTGGCATCTCACTCTCTTTGAATCTTCTTTATCATGCTAGGATTAGCAGGAAAAAGCAAAAAATTTCAGAATTGCACCTTGCAATGCGGAGAAATTACTGTGTGTGCATTTACAATATTCATTGATTTTTGCCATTGAAAAACATCGTTATTCATATACCAGAAATGTTTGAAGCTACTGACTGAATGAAAAGAGCTGGCATCTCACTCCCTTTGAATCTTCTTTATCATGCCAGGATTAGCAGGAAAAAGCAAAAAATTTCAGAATTGCACCTTGCAATGTGGAGATATTACTGTTTGTGCATTTACAATATTCATTGATTTTTGCCATTGAAAAACATGTTATTCATATACCAGAAATATTTGAAGCTACTGACTGAATGAAAAGAGCTGGCATCTCACTCTCTTTGAATCTTCTTTATCATGCCAGGATTAGCAGGAAAAAGCAAAAAATTTCAGAATTGCACCTTGCAATGTGGAGATATTACTGTTTGTGCATTTACAATATTCATTGATTTTTGCCATTGAAAAATGTCCAGAAATGTTTGAAGCTACTGACTGAATGAAAGGAGCTGGCATCTCACTCTCTTTGAATCTTCTTTATCATGCTAGGATTAGCAGGAAAAAGCAAAAAATTTCAGAATTGCACCTTGCAATGCGGAGAAATTACTGTTTGTGCATTTACAATATTCATTGATTTTTGCCATTGAAAAACATGTTATTCATATACCAGAAATGTTTGAAGCTACTGACTGAATGAAAGGAGCTGGCATCTCACTCTCTTTGAATCTTCTTTATAATGCCAGGATTAGCAGGAAAAAGCAAAAAATTTCAGAATTGCACCTTGCAATGTGGAGATATTACTGTTTGTGCATTTACAATATTCATTGATTTTTGCCATTGAAAAACGTCCAGAAATGTTTGAAGCTACTGACTGAATGAAAAGAGCTGGCATCTCACTCTCTTTGAATCTTCTTTATCATGCTAAGAGGAGCAGGAAAAAGCAAAAAATTTCAGAATTGCACGTTGCAATGTGGAGATATTACTGTTTGTGCATTTACAATATTCATTGATTTTTGCCATTGAAAAACATGTTATTCATATACCAGAAATGTTTGAAGCTACTGACTGAATGAAAAGAGCTGGCATCTCATTCTCTTTGAATCTTCTTTATCATGCCGGGATTAGCAGGAAAAAGCAAAAAATTTCAGAATTGCACCTTGCAATGTGGAGATATTACTGTTTGTGCATTTACAATATTCATTGATTTTTGCCATTGAAAAACGTCCAGAAATGTTTGAAGCTACTGACTGAATGAAAGGAGCTGGCATCTCACTCTCTTTGAATCTTCTTTATCATGCTAGGATTAGCAGGAAAAAGCAAAAAATTTCAGAATTGCACCTTGCAATGCGGAGAAATTACTGTGTGTGCATTTACAATATTCATTGATTTTTGCCATTGAAAAACATCGTTATTCATATACCAGAAATGTTTGAAGCTACTGACTGAATGAAAAGAGCTGGCATCTCACTCTCTTTGAATCTTCTTTATCATGCCAGGATTAGCAGGAAAAAGCAAAAAATTTCAGAATTGCACCTTGCAATGTGGAGATATTACTGTTTGTGCATTTACAATATTCAATGATTTTTGCCATTGAAAAACATGTTATTCATATACCAGAAATGTTTGAAGCTACTGACTGAATGAAAAGAGCTGGCATCTCACTCTCTTTGAATCTTCTTTATCCTGCCAGGATTAGCAGGAAAAAGCAAAAAATTTCAGAATTGCACCTTGCAATGTGGAGATATTACTGTTTGTGCATTTACAATATTCATTGATTTTTGCCATTGAAAAATGTCCAGAAATGTTTGAAGCTACTGACTGAATGAAAGGAGCTGGCATCTCACTCTCTTTGAATCTTCTTTATCATGCTAGGATTAGCAGGAAAAAGCAAAAAATTTCAGAATTGCACCTTGCAATGCGGAGAAATTACTGTGTGTGCATTTACAATATTCATTGATTTTTGCCATTGAAAAACATCGTTATTCATATACCAGAAATGTTTGAAGCTACTGACTGAATGAAAAGAGCTGGCATCTCACTCTCTTTGAATCTTCTTTATCATGCCAGGATTAGCAGGAAAAAGCAAAAAATTTCAGAATTGCACCTTGCAATGTGGAGATATTACTGTTTGTGCATTTACAATATTCATTGATTTTTGCCATTGAAAAACATGTTATTCATATACCAGAAATGTTTGAAGCTACTGACTGAATGAAAAGAGCTGGCATCTCACTCTCTTTGAATCTTCTTTATCATGCCAGGATTAGCAGGAAAAAGCAAAAAATTTCAGAATTGCACCTTGCAATGTGGAGATATTACTGTTCGTGCATTTACAATATTCATTGATTTTTGCCATTGAAAAACGTCCAGAAATGTTTGAAGCTACTGACTGAATGAAAGGAGCTGGCATCTCACTCTCTTTGAATCTTCTTTATCATGCTAGGATTAGCAGGAAAAAGCAAAAAATTTCAGAATTGCACCTTGCAATGCGGAGAAATTACTGTGTGTGCATTTACAATATTCATTGATTTTTGCCATTGAAAAACATCATGTTATTCATAAACCAGAAATGTTTGAAGCTACTGACTGAATGAAAGGAGCTGGCATCTCACTCTCTGAATCTTCTTTATCATGCCAGGATTAGCAGGAAAAAGCAAAAAATTTCAGAATTGCACCTTGCAATGTGGAGATATTACTGTTTGTGCATTTACAATATTCATTGATTTTTGCCATTGAAAAACGTCCAGAAATGTTTGAAGCTACTGACTGAATGAAAGGAGCTGGCATCTCACTCTCTTTGAATCTTCTTTATCATGCTAGGATTAGCAGGAAAAAGCAAAAAATTTCAGAATTGCACCTTGCAATGCGGAGAAATTACTGTGTGTGCATTTACAATATTCATTGATTTTTGCCATTGAAAAACATCGTTATTCATATACCAGAAATGTTTGAAGCTACTGACTGAATGAAAAGAGCTGGCATCTCACTCTCTTTGAATCTTCTTTATCAGGCCAGGATTAGCAGGAAAAAGCAAAAAATTTCAGAATTGCACCTTGCAATGTGGAGATATTACTGTTTGTGCATTTACAATATTCATTGATTTTTGCCATTGAAAAACATGTTATTCATATACCAGAAATGTTTGAAGCTACTGACTGAATGAAAGGAGCTGGCATCTCACTCTCTTTGAATCTTCTTTATCATGCTAGGATTAGCAGGAAAAAGCAAAAAATTTCAGAATTGCACCTTGCAATGCGGAGAAATTACTGTGTGTGCATTTACAATATTCATTGATTTTTGCCATTGAAAAACATCGTTATTCATATACCAGAAATGTTTGAAGCTACTGACTGAATGAAAAGAGCTGGCATCTCACTCTCTTTGAATCTTCTTTATCATGCCAGGATTAGCAGGAAAAAGCAAAAAATTTCAGAATTGCACCTTGCAATGCGGAGAAATTACTGTTTGTGCAATTACAATATTCATTGATTTTTGCCATTGAAAAACGTCCAGAAATGTTTGAAGCTACTGACTGAATGAAAGGAGCTGGCATCTCACTCTCTTTGAATCTTCTTTATCATGCTAGGATTAGCAGGAAAAAGCAAAAAATTTCAGAATTGCACATTGCAATGCGGAGAAATTACTGTTTGTGCATTTACAATATTCATTGATTTTTGCCATTGAAAAACATCATGTTATTCATATACCAGAAATGTTTGAAGCTACTGACTGAATGAAAAGAGCTGGCATCTCACTCTCTTTGAATCTTCTTTATCATGCCAGGATTAGCAGGAAAAAGCAAAAAATTTCAGAATTGCACCTTGCAATGCGGAGAAATTACTGTGTGTGCATTTACAATATTCATTGATTTTTGCCATTGAAAAACATGTTATTCATATACCAGAAATGTTTGAAGCTACTGACTGAATGAAAAGAGCTGGCATCTCACTTTCTTTGAATCTTCTTTATCATGCTAGGATTAGCAGGAAAAAGCAAAAAATTTCAGAATTGCACCTTGCAATGCGGAGAAATTACTGTTTGTGCATTTACAATATTCATTGATTTTTGCCATTGAAAAACATGTTATTCATATACCAGAAATGTTTGAAGCTACTGACTGAATGAAAAGAGCTGGCATCTCACTCTCTTTGAATCTTCTTTATCATGCCAGGATTAGCAGGAAAAAGCAAAAAATTTCAGAATTGCACGTTGCAATGTGGAGATATTACTGTTTATGCATTTACAATATTCATTGATTTTTGCCATTGAAAAACGTCCAGAAATGTTTGAAGCTACTGACTGAATGAAAGGATCTGGCATCTCACTCTCTTTGAATCTTCTTTATCATGCTAGGATTAGCAGGAAAAAGCAAAAAATTTCAGAATTGCACCTTGCAATGCGGAGAAATTACTGTTTGTGCATTTACAATATTCATTGATTTTTGCCATTGAAAAACATCATGTTATTCATATACCAGAAATGTTTGAAGCTACTGACTGAATGAAAAGAGCTGGCATCTCACTCTCTTTGAATCTTCTTTATCATGCCAGGATTAGCAGGAAAAAGCAAAAAATTTCAGAATTGCACGTTGCAATGTGGAGATATTACTGTTTGTGCATTTACAATATTCATTGATTTTTGCCATTGAAAAACGTCCAGAAATGTTTGAAGCTACTGACTGAATGAAAGGAGCTGGCATCTCACTCTCTTTGAATCTTCTTTATCATGCTAGGATTAGCAGGAAAAAGCAAAAAATTTCAGAATTGCACCTTGCAATGCGGAGAAATTACTGTGTGTGCATTTACAATATTCATTGATTTTTGCCATTGAAAAACATCATGTTATTCATATACCAGAAATGTTTGAAGCTACTGACTGAATGAAAAGAGCTGGCATCTCACTCTCTTTGAATCTTCTTTATCATGCCAGGATTAGCAGGAAAAAGCAAAAAATTTCAGAATTGCACCTTGCAATGTGGAGATATTACTGTTTGTGCATTTACAATATTCATTGATTTTTGCCATTGAAAAACATGTTATTCATATACCAGAAATGTTTGAAGCTACTGACTGAATGAAAAGAGCTGGCATCTCACTCTCTTTGAATCTTCTTTATCATGCCAGGATTAGCAGGAAAAAGCAAAAAATTTCAGAATTGCACCTTGCAATGTGGAGATATTACTGTTTGTGCATTTACAATATTCATTGATTTTTGCCATTGAAAAACATGTTATTCATATACCAGAAATGTTTGAATCTACTGACTGAATGAAAAGAGCTGGCATCTCACTCTCTTTGAATCTTCTTTATCATGCCAGGATTAGCAGGAAAAAGCAAAAATTTCAGAATTGCACCTTGCAATGTGGAGATATTACTGTTTGTGCATTTACAATATTCATTGATTTTTGCCATTGAAAAACGTCCAGAAATGTTTGAAGCTACTAACTGAATGAAAGGAGCTGGCATCTCACTCTCTTTGAATCTTCTTTATCATGCTAGGATTAGCAGGAAAAAGCAAAAAATTTCAGAATTGCACCTTGCAATGCGGAGAAATTACTGTGTGTGCATTTACAATATTCATTGATTTTTGCCATTGAAAAACATCATGTTATTCATATACCAGAAATGTTTGAAGCTACTGACTGAATGAAAAGAGCTGGCATCTCACTCTCTTTGAATCTTCTTTATCATGCCAGGATTAGCAGGAAAAAGCAAAAAATTTCAGAATTGCACCTTGCAATGTGGAGATATTACTGTTTGTGCATTTACAATATTCATTGATTTTTGCCATTGAAAAACATGTTATTCATATACCAGAAATGTTTGAAGCTACTGACTGAATGAAAAGAGCTGGCATCTCACTCTCTTTGAATCTTCTTTATCATGCCAGGATTAGCAGGAAAAAGCAAAAAATTTCAGAATTGCACCTTGCAATGTGGAGATATTACTGTTTGTGCATTTACAATATTCATTGATTTTTGCCATTGAAAAACATGTTATTCATATACCAGAAATGTTTGAATCTACTGACTGAATGAAAAGAGCTGGCATCTCACTCTCTTTGAATCTTCTTTATCATGCCAGGATTAGCAGGAAAAAGCAAAAATTTCAGAATTGCACCTTGCAATGTGGAGATATTACTGTTTGTGCATTTACAATATTCATTGATTTTTGCCATTGAAAAACGTCCAGAAATGTTTGAAGCTACTAACTGAATGAAAGGAGCTGGCATCTCACTCTCTTTGAATCTTCTTTATCATGCTAGGATTAGCAGGAAAAAGCAAAAAATTTCAGAATTGCACCTTGCAATGCGGAGAAATTACTGTGTGTGCATTTACAATATTCATTGATTTTTGCCATTGAAAAACATCGTTATTCATATACCAGAAATGTTTGAAGCTACTGACTGAATGAAAAGAGCTGGCATCTCACTCTCTTTGAATCTTCTTTATCATGCCAGGATTAGCAGGAAAAAGCAAAAAATTTCAGAATTGCACCTTGCAATGTGGAGATATTACTGCTTGTGCATTTACAATATTCATTGATTTTTGCCATTGAAAAACATGTTATTCATATACCAGAAATGTTTGAAGCTACTGACTGAATGAAAAGAGCTGGCATCTCACTCTCTTTGAATCTTCTTTATCATGCCAGGATTAGCAGGAAAAAGCAAAAAATTTCAGAATTGCACCTTGCAATGTGGAGATATTACTGTTTGTGCATTTACAATATTCATTGATTTTTGCCATTGAAAAACGTCCAGAAATGTTTGAAGCTACTGACTGAATGAAAGGAGCTGGCATCTCACTCTCTTTGAATCTTCTTTATCATGCTAGGATTAGCAGGAAAAAGCTAAAAATTTCAGAATTGCACATTGCAATGGGGAGAAATTACTGTTTGTGCATTTACAATATTCATTGATTTTTGCCATTGAAAAACATCATGTTATTCATATACCAGAAATGTTTGAAGCTACTGACTGAATGAAAAGAGCTGGCATCTCACTCTCTTTGAATCTTCTTTATCATGCCAGGATTAGCAGGAAAAAGCAAAAAATTTCAGAATTGCACCTTGCAATGTGGAGATATTACTGTTTGTGCATTTACAATATTCATTGATTTTTGCCATTGAAAAACATGTTATTCATATACCAGAAATGTTTGAAGCTACTGACTGAATGAAAAGAGCTGGCATCTCACTCTCTTTGAATCTTCTTTATCATGCCAGGATTAGCAGGAAAAAGCAAAAAATTTCAGAATTGCACCTTGCAATGTGGAGATATTACTGTTTGTGCATTTACAATATTCATTGATTTTTGCCATTGAAAAATGTCCAGAAATGTTTGAAGCTACTGACTGAATGAAAGGAGCTGGCATCTCACTCTCTTTGAATCTTCTTTATCATGCTAGGATTAGCAGGAAAAAGCAAAAAATTTCAGAATTGCACCTTGCAATGCGGAGAAATTACTGTGTGTGCATTTACAATATTCATTGATTTTTGCCATTGAAAAACATCGTTATTCATATACCAGAAATGTTTGAAGCTACTGACTGAATGAAAAGAGCTGGCATCTCACTCTCTTTGAATCTTCTTTATCATGCCAGGATTAGCAGGAAAAAGCAAAAAATTTCAGAATTGCACCTTGCAATGTGGAGATATTACTGTTTGTGCATTTACAATATTCATTGATTTTTGCCATTGAAAAACGTCCAGAAATGTTTGAAGCTACTGACTGAATGAAAGGAGCTGGCATCTCACTCTCTTTGAATCTTCTTTATCATGCTAGGATTAGCAGGAAAAAGCAAAAAATTTCAGAATTGCACCTTGCAATGCGGAGAAATTACTGTGTGTGCATTTACAATATTCATTGATTTTTGCCATTGAAAAACATCGTTATTCATATACCAGAAATGTTTGAAGCTACTGACTGAATGAAAAGAGCTGGCATCTCACTCTCTTTGAATCTTCTTTATCATGCCAGGATTAGCAGGAAAAAGCAAAAAATTTCAGAATTGCACCTTGCAATGTGGAGATATTACTGTTT
Organism: Phyllobates terribilis; assembly: GCF_046119375.1. Lineage (NCBI taxonomy): Eukaryota > Metazoa > Chordata > Amphibia > Anura > Dendrobatidae > Phyllobates > Phyllobates terribilis. The sequence continues at coordinate 650,034 of NW_027363479.1, read as the reverse complement.
GTGCATTTACAATATTCATTGATTTTTGCCATTGAAAAACGTCCAGAAATGTTTGAAGCTACTGACTGAATGAAAGGAGCTGGCATCTCACTCTCTTTGAATCTTCTTTATCATGCTAGGATTAGCAGGAAAAAGCAAAAAATTTCAGAATTGCACCTTGCAATGCGGAGAAATTACTGTGTGTGCATTTACAATATTCATTGATTTTTGCCATTGAAAAACATCATGTTATTCATATACCAGAAATGTTTGAAGCTACTGACTGAATGAAAAGAGCTGGCATCTCACTCTCTTTGAATCTTCTTTATCATGCCAGGATTAGCAGGAAAAAGCAAAAAATTTCAGAATTGCACCTTGCAATGTGGAGATATTACTGTTTGTGCATTTACAATATTCATTGATTTTTGCCATTGAAAAACATGTTATTCATATACCAGAAATGTTTGAAGCTACTGACTGAATGAAAAGAGCTGGCATCTCACTCTCTTTGAATCTTCTTTATCATGCCAGGATTAGCAGGAAAAAGCAAAAAATTTCAGAATTGCACCTTGCAATGTGGAGATATTACTGTTTGTGCATTTACAATATTCATTGATTTTTGCCATTGAAAAACATGTTATTCATATACCAGAAATGTTTGAATCTACTGACTGAATGAAAAGAGCTGGCATCTCACTCTCTTTGAATCTTCTTTATCATGCCAGGATTAGCAGGAAAAAGCAAAAAATTTCAGAATTGCACCTTGCAATGTGGAGATATTACTGTTTGTGCATTTACAATATTCATTGATTTTTGCCATTGAAAAACGTCCAGAAATGTTTGAAGCTACTAACTGAATGAAAGGAGCTGGCATCTCACTCTCTTTGAATCTTCTTTATCATGCTAGGATTAGCAGGAAAAAGCAAAAAATTTCAGAATTGCACCTTGCAATGCGGAGAAATTACTGTGTGTGCATTTACAATATTCATTGATTTTTGCCATTGAAAAACATCGTTATTCATATACCAGAAATGTTTGAAGCTACTGACTGAATGAAAAGAGCTGGCATCTCACTCTCTTTGAATCTTCTTTATCATGCCAGGATTAGCAGGAAAAAGCAAAAAATTTCAGAATTGCACCTTGCAATGTGGAGATATTACTGTTTGTGCATTTACAATATTCATTGATTTTTTCCATTGAAAAACATGTTATTCATATACCAGAAATGTTTGAAGCTACTGACTGAATGAAAAGAGCTGGCATCTCACTCTCTTTGAATCTTCTTTATCATGCCAGGATTAGCAGGAAAAAGCAAAAAATTTCAGAATTGCACCTTGCAATGTGGAGATATTACTGTTTGTGCATTTACAATATTCATTGATTTTTGCCATTGAAAAACGTCCAGAAATGTTTGAAGCTACTGACTGAATGAAAGGAGCTGGCATCTCACTCTCTTTGAATCTTCTTTATCATGCTAGGATTAGCAGGAAAAAGCAAAAAATTTCAGAATTGCACATTGCAATGGGGAGAAATTACTGTTTGTGCATTTACAATATTCATTGATTTTTGCCATTGAAAAACATCATGTTATTCATATACCAGAAATGTTTGAAGCTACTGACTGAATGAAAAGAGCTGGCATCTCACTCTCTTTGAATCTTCTTTATCATGCCAGGATTAGCAGGAAAAAGCAAAAAATTTCAGAATTGCACCTTGCAATGTGGAGATATTACTGTTTGTGCATTTACAATATTCATTGATTTTTGCCATTGAAAAACATGTTATTCATATACCAGAAAAGTTTGAAGCTACTGACTGAATGAAAAGAGCTGGCATCTCACTCTCTTTGAATCTTCTTTATCATGCCAGGATTAGCAGGAAAAAGCAAAAAATTTCAGAATTGCACCTTGCAATGTGGAGATATTACTGTTTGTGCATTTACAATATTCATTGATTTTTGCCATTGAAAAACGTCCAGAAATGTTTGAAGCTACTGACTGAATGAAAGGAGCTGGCATCTCACTCTCTTTGAATCTTCTTTATCATGCTAGGATTAGCAGGAAAAAGCAAAAAATTTCAGAATTGCACCTTGCAATGCGGAGAAATTACTGTGTGTGCATTTACAATATTCATTGATTTTTGCCATTGAAAAACATCGTTATTCATATACCAGAAATGTTTGAAGCTACTGACTGAATGAAAAGAGCTGGCATCTCACTCTCTTTGAATCTTCTTTATCATGCCAGGATTAGCAGGAAAAAGCAAAAAATTTCAGAATTGCACCTTGCAATGTGGAGATATTACTGTTTGTGCATTTACAATATTCATTGATTTTTGCCATTGAAAAACGTCCAGAAATGTTTGAAGCTACTGACTGAATGAAAGGAGCTGGCATCTCACTCTCTTTGAATCTTCTTTATCATGCTAGGATTAGCAGGAAAAAGCAAAAAATTTCAGAATTGCACCTTGCAATGCGGAGAAATTACTGTGTGTACATTTACAATATTCATTGATTTTTGCCATTGAAAAACATCATTATTCATATACCAGAAATGTTTGAAGCTACTGACTGAATGAAAAGAGCTGGCATCTCACTCTCTTTGAATCTTCTTTATCATGCCAGGATTAGCAGGAAAAAGCAAAAAATTTCAGAATTGCACCTTGCAATGTGGAGATATTACTGTTTGTGCATTTACAATATTCATTGATTTTTGCCATTGAAAAACGTCCAGAAATGTTTGAAGCTACTGACTGAATGAAAAGAGCTGGCATCTCACTCTCTTTGAATCTTCTTTATCATGCTAAGAGGAGCAGGAAAAAGCAAAAAATTTCAGAATTGCACGTTGCAATGTGGAGATATTACTGTTTGTGCATTTACAATATTCATTGATTTTTGCCATTGAAAAACGTCCAGAAATGTTTGAAGCTACTGACTGAATGAAAGGAGCTGGCATCTCACTCTCTTTGAATCTTCTTTATCATGCTAGGATTAGCAGGAAAAAGCAAAAAATTTCAGAATTGCACCTTGCAATGCGGAGAAATTACTGTTTGTGCATTTACAATATTCATTGATTTTTGCCATTGAAAAACATCATGTTATTCATATACCAGAAATGTTTGAAGCTACTGACTGAATGAAAAGAGCTGGCATCTCACTCTCTTTGAATCTTCTTTATCATGCCAGGATTAGCAGGAAAAAGCAAAAAATTTCAGAATTGCACGTTGCAATGTGGAGATATTACTGTTTGTGCATTTACAATATTCATTGATTTTTGCCATTGAAAAACGTCCAGAAATGTTTGAAGCTACTGACTGAATGAAAGGAGCTGGCATCTCACTCTCTTTGAATCTTCTTTATCATGCTAGGATTAGCAGGAAAAAGCAAAAAATTTCAGAATTGCACCTTGCAATGCGGAGAAATTACTGTTTGTGCATTTACAATATTCATTGATTTTTGCCATTGAAAAACATCATGTTATTCATATACCAGAAATGTTTGAAGCTACTGACTGAATGAAAAGAGCTGGCATCTCACTCTCTTTGAATCTTCTTTATCATGCCAGGATTAGCAGGAAAAAGCAAAAAATTTCAGAATTGCACGTTGCAATGTGGAGATATTACTGTTTGTGCATTTACAATATTCATTGATTTTTGCCATTGAAAAACGTCCAGAAATGTTTGAAGCTACTGACTGAATGAAAGGAGCTGGCATCTCACTCTCTTTGAATCTTCTTTATCATGCTAGGATTAGCAGGAAAAAGCAAAAAATTTCAGAATTGCACCTTGCAATGCGGAGAAATTACTGTGTGTGCATTTGCAATATTCATTGATTTTTGCCATTGAAAAACATCATGTTATTCATATACCAGAAATGTTTGAAGCTACTGACTGAATGAAAAGAGCTGGCATCTCACTCTCTTTGAATCTTCTTTATCATGCCAGGATTAGCAGGAAAAAGCAAAAAATTTCAGAATTGCACCTTGCAATGTGGAGATATTACTGTTTGTGCATTTACAATATTCATTGATTTTTGCCATTGAAAAACATGTTATTCATATACCAGAAATGTTTGAAGCTACTGACTGAATGAAAAGAGCTGGCATCTCACTCTCTTTGAATCTTCTTTATCATGCCAGGATTAGCAGGAAAAAGCAAAAAATTTCAGAATTGCACCTTGCAATGTGGAGATATTACTGTTTGTGCATTTACAATATTCATTGATTTTTGCCATTGAAAAACATGTTATTCATATACCAGAAATGTTTGAAGCTACTGACTGAATGAAAAGAGCTGGCATCTCACTCTCTTTGAATCTTCTTTATCATGCCAGGATTAGCAGGAAAAAGCAAAAAATTTCAGAATTGCACCTTGCAATGTGGAGATATTACTGTTTGTGCATTTACAATATTCATTGATTTTTGCCATTGAAAAACGTCCAGAAATGTTTGAAGCTACTGACTGAATGAAAGGAGCTGGCATCTCACTCTCTTTGAATCTTCTTTATCATGCTAGGATTAGCAGGAAAAGCAAAAAATTTCAGAATTGCACCTTGCAATGCGGAGAAATTACTGTTTGTGCATTTACAATATTCATTGATTTTTGCCATTGAAAAACATCATGTTATTCATATACCAGAAATGTTTGAAGCTACTGACTGAATGAAAAGAGCTGGCATCTCACTCTCTTTGAATCTTCTTTATCATGCCAGGATTAGCAGGAAAAAGCAAAAAATTTCAGAATTGCACGTTGCAATGTGGAGATATTACTGTTTGTGCATTTACAATATTCATTGATTTTTGCCATTGAAAAACGTCCAGAAATGTTTGAAGCTACTGACTGAATGAAAGGAGCTGGCATCTCACTCTCTTTGAATCTTCTTTATCATGCTAGGATTAGCAGGAAAAAGCAAAAAATTTCAGAATTGCACCTTGCAATGCGGAGAAATTACTGTGTGTGCATTTACAATATTCATTGATTTTTGCCATTGAAAAACATCATGTTATTCATATACCAGAAATGTTTGAAGCTACTGACTGAATGAAAAGAGCTGGCATCTCACTCTCTTTGAATCTTATTTATCATGCCAGGATTAGCAGGAAAAAGCAAAAAATTTCAGAATTGCACCTTGCAATGTGGAGATATTACTGTTTGTGCATTTACAATATTCATTGATTTTTGCCATTGAAAAACATGTTATTCATATACCAGAAATGTTTGAAGCTACTGACTGAATGAAAAGAGCTGGCATCTCACTCTCTTTGAATCTTCTTTATCATGCCAGGATTAGCAGGAAAAAGCAAAAAATTTCAGAATTGCACCTTGCAATGTGGAGATATTACTGTTTGTGCATTTACAATATTCATTGATTTTTGCCATTGAAAAACATGTTATTCATATACCAGAAATGTTTGAAGCTACTGACTGAATGAAAAGAGCTGGCATCTCACTCTCTTTGAATCTTCTTTATCATGCCAGGATTAGCAGGAAAAAGCAAAAAATTTCAGAATTGCACCTTGCAATGTGGAGATATTACTGTTTGTGCATTTACAATATTCATTGATTTTTGCCATTGAAAAACGTCCAGAAATGTTTGAAGCTACTGACTGAATGAAAGGAGCTGGCATCTCACTCTCTTTGAATCTTCTTTATCATGCTAGGATTAGCAGGAAAAAGCAAAAAATTTCAGAATTGCACCTTGCAATGCGGAGAAATTACTGTGTGTGCATTTACAATATTCATTGATTTTTGCCATTGAAAAACATCGTTATTCATATACCAGAAATGTTTGAAGCTACTGACTGAATGAAAAGAGCTGGCATCTCACTCTCTTTGAATCTTCTTTATCATGCCAGGATTAGCAGGAAAAAGCAAAAAATTTCAGAATTGCACATTGCAATGTGGAGATATTACTGTTTGTGCATTTACAATATTCATTGATTTTTGCCATTGAAAAACATGTTATTCATATACCAGAAATGTTTGAAGCTACTGACTGAATGAAAAGAGCTGGCATCTCACTCTCTTTGAATCTTCTTTATCATGCCAGGATTAGCAGGAAAAAGCAAAAAATTTCAGAATTGCACCTTGCAATGTGGAGATATTACTGTTTGTGCATTTACAATATTCATTGATTTTTGCCATTGAAAAACGTCCAGAAATGTTTGAAGCTACTGACTGAATGAAAGGAACTGGCATCTCACTCTCTTTGAATCTTCTTTATCATGCTAGGATTAGCAGGAAGAAGCAAAAAATTTCAGAATTGCACCTTGCAATGCGGAGAAATTACTGTTTGTGCATTTACAATATTCATTGATTTTTGCCATTGAAAAACGTCCAGAAATGTTTGAAGCTACTGACTGAATGAAAGGAGCTGGCATCTCACTCTCTTTGAATCTTCTTTATCATGCTAGGATTAGCAGGAAAAAGCAAAAAATTTCAGAATTGCACCTTGCAATGGGGAGAAATTACTGTGTGTGCATTTACAATATTCATTGATTTTTGCCATTGAAAAACATCATGTTATTCATATACCAGAAATGTTTGAAGCTACTGACTGAATGAAAAGAGCGGGCATCTCACTCTCTTTGAATCTTCTTTATCATGCCAGGATTAGCAGGAAAAAGCAAAAAATTTCAGAATTGCACCTTGCAATGTGGAGATATTACTGTTTGTGCATTTACAATATTCATTGATTTTTGCCATTGAAAAACATGTTATTCATATACCAGAAATGTTTGAAGCTACTGACTGAATGAAAAGAGCTGGCATCTCACTCTCTTTGAATCTTCTTTATCATGCCAGGATTAGCAGGAAAAAGCAAAAAATTTCAGAATTGCACCTTGCAATGTGGAGATATTACTGTTTGTGCATTTACAATATTCATTGATTTTTGCCATTGAAAAACGTCCAGAAATGTTTGAAGCTACTGACTGAATGAAAGGAGCTGGCATCTCACTCTCTTTGAATCTTCTTTATCATGCTAGGATTAGCAGGAAAAAGCAAAAAATTTCAGAATTGCACCTTGCAATGCGGAGAAATTACTGTGTGTGCATTTACAATATTCATTGATTTTTGCCATTGAAAAACATCGTTATTCATATACCAGAAATGTTTGAAGCTACTGACTGAATGAAAAGAGCTGGCATCTCACTCTCTTTGAATCTTCTTTATCATGCCAGGATTAGCAGGAAAAAGCAAAAAATTTCAGAATTGCACCTTGCAATGTGGAGATATTACTGTTTGTGCATTTACAATATTCATTGATTTTTGCCATTGAAAAACATGTTATTCATATACCAGAAATGTTTGAAGCTACTGACTGAATGAAAAGAGCTGGCATCTCACTCTCTTTGAATCTTCTTTATCATGCCAGGATTAGCAGGAAAAAGCAAAAAATTTCAGAATTGCAACCTTGCAATGTGGAGATATCACTGTTTGTGCATTTACAATATTCATTGATTTTTGCCATTGAAAAACGTCCAGAAATGTTTGAAGCTACTGACTGAATGAAAGGAGCTGGCATCTCACTCTCTTTGAATCTTCTTTATCATGCTAGGATTAGCAGGAAAAAGCAAAAAATTTCAGAATTGCACCTTGCAATGCGGAGAAATTACTGTTTGTGCATTTACAATATTCATTGATTTTTGCCATTGAAAAACGTCCAGAAATGTTTGAAGCTACTGACTGAATGAAAGGAGCTGGCATCTCACTCTCTTTGAATCTTCTTTATCATGCTAGGATTAGCAGGAAAAAGCAAAAAATTTCAGAATTGCACCTTGCAATGCGGAGAAATTACTGTGTGTGCATTTACAATATTCATTGATTTTTGCCATTGAAAAACATCATGTTATTCATATACCAGAAATGTTTGAAGCTACTGACTGAATGAAAAGAGCTGGCATCTCACTCTCTTTGAGTCTTCTTTATCATGCCAGGATTAGCAGGAAAAAGCAAAAAATTTCAGAATTGCACCTTGCAATGTGGAGATATTACTGTTTGTGCATTTACAATATTCATTGATTTTTGCCATTGAAAAACATGTTATTCATATACCAGAAATGTTTGAAGCTACTGACTGAATGAAAAGAGCTGGCATCTCACTCTCTTTGAATCTTCTTTATCATGCCAGGATTAGCAGGAAAAAGCAAAAAATTTCAGAATTGCACCTTGCAATGTGGAGATATTACTGTTTGTGCATTTACAATATTCATTGATTTTTGCCATTGAAAAATATGTTATTCATATACCAGAAATGTTTGAAGCTACTGACTGAATGAAAAGATCTGGCATCTCACTCTCTTTGAATCTTCTTTATCATGCCAGGATTAGCAGGAAAAAGCAAAAAATTTCAGAATTGCACCTTGCAATGTGGAGATATTAGTGTTTGTGCATTTACAATATTCATTGATTTTTGCCAATGAAAAACGTCCAGAAATGTTTGAAGCTACTGACTGAATGAAAGGAGCTGGCATCTCACTCTCTTTGAATCTTCTTTAGCATGCTAGGATTAGCAGGAAAAAGCAAAAAATTTCAGAATTGCACCTTGCAATGCGGAGAAATTACTGTGTGTGCATTTACAATATTCATTGATTTTTGCCATTGAAAAACATCGTTATTCATATACCAGAAATGTTTGAAGCTACTGACTGAATGAAAGGAGCTGGCATCTCACTCTCTTTGAATCTTCTTTATCATGCTAGGATTAGCAGGAAAAAGCAAAAAATTTCAGAATTGCACATTGCAATGGGGAGAAATTACTGTTTGTGCATTTACAATATTCATTGATTTTTGCCATTGAAAAACATCATGTTATTCATATACCAGAAATGTTTGAAGCTACTGACTGAATGAAAGGAGCTGGCATCTCACTCTCTTTGAATCTTCTTTATCATGCTAGGATTAGCAGGAAAAAGCAAAAAATTTCAGAATTGCACCTTGCAATGCGGAGAAATTACTGTGTGTGCATTTACAATATTCATTGATTTTTGCCATTGAAAAACATCGTTATTCATATACCAGAAATGTTTGAAGCTACTGACTGAATGAAAAGAGCTGGCATCTCACTCTCTTTGAATCTTCTTTATCATGCCAGGATTAGCAGGAAAAAGCAAAAAATTTCAGAATTGCACCTTGCAATGTGGAGATATTACTGTTTGTGCATTTACAATATTCATTGATTTTTGCCATTGAAAAACATCATTTTATTCATATACCAGAAATGTTTGAAGCTACTGACTGAATGAAAAGAGCTGGCATCTCACTCTTTTTGAATCTTCTTTATCATGCCAGGATTAGCAGGAAAAAGCAAAAAATTTCAGAATTGCACGTTGCAATGTGGAGATATTACTGTTTGTGCATTTACAATATTCATTGATTTTTGCCATTGAAAAACGTCCAGAAATGTTTGAAGCTACTGACTGAATGAAAGGAGCTGGCATCTCACTCTCTTTGAATCTTCTTTATCATGCTAGGATTAGCAGGAAAAAGCAAAAAATTTCAGAATTGCACCTTGCAATGCGGAGAAATTACTGTGTGTGCATTTACAATATTCATTGATTTTTGCCATTGAAAAACATGTTATTCATATACCAGAAATGTTTGAAGCTACTGACTGAATGAAAAGAGCTGGCATCTCACTCTCTTTGAATCTTCTTTATCATGCCAGGATTAGCAGGAAAAAGCAAAAAATTTCAGAATTGCACCTTGCAATGTGGAGATATTACTGTTTGTGCATTTACAATATTCATTGATTTTTGCCATTGAAAAACGTCCAGAAATGTTTGAAGCTACTGACTGAATGAAAGGAGCTGGCATCTCACTCTCTTTGAATCTTCTTTATCATGCCAGGATTAGCAGGAAAAAGCAAAAAATTTCAGAATTGCACCTTGCAATGTGGAGATATTACTGTTTGTGCATTTACAATATTCATTGATTTTTGCCATTGAAAAACGTCCAGAAATGTTTGAAGCTACTGACTGAATGAAAGGAGCTGGCATCTCAGTCTCTTTGAATCTTCTTTATCATGCTAGGATTAGCAGGAAAAAGCAAAAAATTTCAGAATTGCACCTTGCAATGCGGAGAAATTACTGTGTGCATTTACAATATTCATTGATTTTTGCCATTGAAAAACATCGTTATTCATATACCAGAAATGTTTGAAGCTACTGACTGAATGAAAAGAGCTGGCATCTCACTCTCTTTGAATCTTCTTTATCATGCCAGGATTAGCAGGAAAAAGCAAAAAATTTCAGAATTGCACCTTGCAATGTGGAGATATTACTGTTTGTGCATTTACAATATTCATTGATTTTTGCCATTGAAAAACGTCCAGAAATGTTTGAAGCTACTGACTGAATGAAAAGAGCTGGCATCTCACTCTCTTTGAATCTTCTTTATCATGCCAGGATTAGCAGGAAAAAGCAAAAAATTTCAGAATTGCACCTTGCAATGTGGAGATATTACTGTTTGTGCATTTACAATATTCATTGATTTTTGCCATTGAAAAACGTCCAGAAATGTTTGAAGCTACTGACTGAATGAAAGGAGCTGGCATCTCACTCTCTTTGAATCTTCTTTATCATGCTAGGATTAGCAGGAAAAAGCAAAAAATTTCAGAATTGCACCTTGCAATGCGGAGAAATTACTGTGTGTACATTTACAATATTCATTGATTTTTGCCATTGAAAAACATCATTATTCATATACCAGAAATGTTTGAAGCTACTGACTGAATGAAAAGAGCTGGCATCTCACTCTCTTTGAATCTTCTTTATCATGCCAGGATTAGCAGGAAAAAGCAAAAAATTTCAGAATTGCACCTTGCAATGTGGAGATATTACTGTTTGTGCATTTACAATATTCATTGATTTTTGCCATTGAAAAACGTCCAGAAATGTTTGAAGCTACTGACTGAATGAAAAGAGCTGGCATCTCACTCTCTTTGAATCTTCTTTATCATGCTAAGAGGAGCAGGAAAAAGCAAAAAATTTCAGAATTGCACGTTGCAATGTGGAGATATTACTGTTTGTGCATTTACAATATTCATTGATTTTTGCCATTGAAAAACGTCCAGAAATGTTTGAAGCTACTGACTGAATGAAAGGAGCTGGCATCTCACTCTCTTTGAATCTTCTTTATCATGCTAGGATTAGCAGGAAAAAGCAAAAAATTTCAGAATTGCACCTTGCAATGCGGAGAAATTACTGTTTGTGCATTTACAATATTCATTGATTTTTGCCATTGAAAAACATCATGTTATTCATATACCAGAAATGTTTGAAGCTACTGACTGAATGAAAAGAGCTGGCATCTCACTCTCTTTGAATCTTCTTTATCATGCCAGGATTAGCAGGAAAAAGCAAAAAATTTCAGAATTGCACGTTGCAATGTGGAGATATTACTGTTTGTGCATTTACAATATTCATTGATTTTTGCCATTGAAAAACGTCCAGAAATGTTTGAAGCTACTGACTGAATGAAAGGAGCTGGCATCTCACTCTCTTTGAATCTTCTTTATCATGCTAGGATTAGCAGGAAAAAGCAAAAAATTTCAGAATTGCACCTTGCAATGCGGAGAAATTACTGTTTGTGCATTTACAATATTCATTGATTTTTGCCATTGAAAAACATCATGTTATTCATATACCAGAAATGTTTGAAGCTACTGACTGAATGAAAAGAGCTGGCATCTCACTCTCTTTGAATCTTCTTTATCATGCCAGGATTAGCAGGAAAAAGCAAAAAATTTCAGAATTGCACGTTGCAATGTGGAGATATTACTGTTTGTGCATTTACAATATTCATTGATTTTTGCCATTGAAAAACGTCCAGAAATGTTTGAAGCTACTGACTGAATGAAAGGAGCTGGCATCTCACTCTCTTTGAATCTTCTTTATCATGCTAGGATTAGCAGGAAAAAGCAAAAAATTTCAGAATTGCACCTTGCAATGCGGAGAAATTACTGTGTGTGCATTTGCAATATTCATTGATTTTTGCCATTGAAAAACATCATGTTATTCATATACCAGAAATGTTTGAAGCTACTGACTGAATGAAAAGAGCTGGCATCTCACTCTCTTTGAATCTTCTTTATCATGCCAGGATTAGCAGGAAAAAGCAAAAAATTTCAGAATTGCACCTTGCAATGTGGAGATATTACTGTTTGTGCATTTACAATATTCATTGATTTTTGCCATTGAAAAACATGTTATTCATATACCAGAAATGTTTGAAGCTACTGACTGAATGAAAAGAGCTGGCATCTCACTCTCTTTGAATCTTCTTTATCATGCCAGGATTAGCAGGAAAAAGCAAAAAATTTCAGAATTGCACCTTGCAATGTGGAGATATTACTGTTTGTGCATTTACAATATTCATTGATTTTTGCCATTGAAAAACATGTTATTCATATACCAGAAATGTTTGAAGCTACTGACTGAATGAAAAGAGCTGGCATCTCACTCTCTTTGAATCTTCTTTATCATGCCAGGATTAGCAGGAAAAAGCAAAAAATTTCAGAATTGCACCTTGCAATGTGGAGATATTACTGTTTGTGCATTTACAATATTCATTGATTTTTGCCATTGAAAAACGTCCAGAAATGTTTGAAGCTACTGACTGAATGAAAGGAGCTGGCATCTCACTCTCTTTGAATCTTCTTTATCATGCTAGGATTAGCAGGAAAAGCAAAAAATTTCAGAATTGCACCTTGCAATGCGGAGAAATTACTGTTTGTGCATTTACAATATTCATTGATTTTTGCCATTGAAAAACATCATGTTATTCATATACCAGAAATGTTTGAAGCTACTGACTGAATGAAAAGAGCTGGCATCTCACTCTCTTTGAATCTTCTTTATCATGCCAGGATTAGCAGGAAAAAGCAAAAAATTTCAGAATTGCACGTTGCAATGTGGAGATATTACTGTTTGTGCATTTACAATATTCATTGATTTTTGCCATTGAAAAACGTCCAGAAATGTTTGAAGCTACTGACTGAATGAAAGGAGCTGGCATCTCACTCTCTTTGAATCTTCTTTATCATGCTAGGATTAGCAGGAAAAAGCAAAAAATTTCAGAATTGCACCTTGCAATGCGGAGAAATTACTGTGTGTGCATTTACAATATTCATTGATTTTTGCCATTGAAAAACATCATGTTATTCATATACCAGAAATGTTTGAAGCTACTGACTGAATGAAAAGAGCTGGCATCTCACTCTCTTTGAATCTTATTTATCATGCCAGGATTAGCAGGAAAAAGCAAAAAATTTCAGAATTGCACCTTGCAATGTGGAGATATTACTGTTTGTGCATTTACAATATTCATTGATTTTTGCCATTGAAAAACATGTTATTCATATACCAGAAATGTTTGAAGCTACTGACTGAATGAAAAGAGCTGGCATCTCACTCTCTTTGAATCTTCTTTATCATGCCAGGATTAGCAGGAAAAAGCAAAAAATTTCAGAATTGCACCTTGCAATGTGGAGATATTACTGTTTGTGCATTTACAATATTCATTGATTTTTGCCATTGAAAAACATGTTATTCATATACCAGAAATGTTTGAAGCTACTGACTGAATGAAAAGAGCTGGCATCTCACTCTCTTTGAATCTTCTTTATCATGCCAGGATTAGCAGGAAAAAGCAAAAAATTTCAGAATTGCACCTTGCAATGTGGAGATATTACTGTTTGTGCATTTACAATATTCATTGATTTTTGCCATTGAAAAACGTCCAGAAATGTTTGAAGCTACTGACTGAATGAAAGGAGCTGGCATCTCACTCTCTTTGAATCTTCTTTATCATGCTAGGATTAGCAGGAAAAAGCAAAAAATTTCAGAATTGCACCTTGCAATGCGGAGAAATTACTGTGTGTGCATTTACAATATTCATTGATTTTTGCCATTGAAAAACATCGTTATTCATATACCAGAAATGTTTGAAGCTACTGACTGAATGAAAAGAGCTGGCATCTCACTCTCTTTGAATCTTCTTTATCATGCCAGGATTAGCAGGAAAAAGCAAAAAATTTCAGAATTGCACATTGCAATGTGGAGATATTACTGTTTGTGCATTTACAATATTCATTGATTTTTGCCATTGAAAAACATGTTATTCATATACCAGAAATGTTTGAAGCTACTGACTGAATGAAAAGAGCTGGCATCTCACTCTCTTTGAATCTTCTTTATCATGCCAGGATTAGCAGGAAAAAGCAAAAAATTTCAGAATTGCACCTTGCAATGTGGAGATATTACTGTTTGTGCATTTACAATATTCATTGATTTTTGCCATTGAAAAACGTCCAGAAATGTTTGAAGCTACTGACTGAATGAAAGGAACTGGCATCTCACTCTCTTTGAATCTTCTTTATCATGCTAGGATTAGCAGGAAGAAGCAAAAAATTTCAGAATTGCACCTTGCAATGCGGAGAAATTACTGTTTGTGCATTTACAATATTCATTGATTTTTGCCATTGAAAAACGTCCAGAAATGTTTGAAGCTACTGACTGAATGAAAGGAGCTGGCATCTCACTCTCTTTGAATCTTCTTTATCATGCTAGGATTAGCAGGAAAAAGCAAAAAATTTCAGAATTGCACCTTGCAATGGGGAGAAATTACTGTGTGTGCATTTACAATATTCATTGATTTTTGCCATTGAAAAACATCATGTTATTCATATACCAGAAATGTTTGAAGCTACTGACTGAATGAAAAGAGCGGGCATCTCACTCTCTTTGAATCTTCTTTATCATGCCAGGATTAGCAGGAAAAAGCAAAAAATTTCAGAATTGCACCTTGCAATGTGGAGATATTACTGTTTGTGCATTTACAATATTCATTGATTTTTGCCATTGAAAAACATGTTATTCATATACCAGAAATGTTTGAAGCTACTGACTGAATGAAAAGAGCTGGCATCTCACTCTCTTTGAATCTTCTTTATCATGCCAGGATTAGCAGGAAAAAGCAAAAAATTTCAGAATTGCACCTTGCAATGTGGAGATATTACTGTTTGTGCATTTACAATATTCATTGATTTTTGCCATTGAAAAACGTCCAGAAATGTTTGAAGCTACTGACTGAATGAAAGGAGCTGGCATCTCACTCTCTTTGAATCTTCTTTATCATGCTAGGATTAGCAGGAAAAAGCAAAAAATTTCAGAATTGCACCTTGCAATGCGGAGAAATTACTGTGTGTGCATTTACAATATTCATTGATTTTTGCCATTGAAAAACATCGTTATTCATATACCAGAAATGTTTGAAGCTACTGACTGAATGAAAAGAGCTGGCATCTCACTCTCTTTGAATCTTCTTTATCATGCCAGGATTAGCAGGAAAAAGCAAAAAATTTCAGAATTGCACCTTGCAATGTGGAGATATTACTGTTTGTGCATTTACAATATTCATTGATTTTTGCCATTGAAAAACATGTTATTCATATACCAGAAATGTTTGAAGCTACTGACTGAATGAAAAGAGCTGGCATCTCACTCTCTTTGAATCTTCTTTATCATGCCAGGATTAGCAGGAAAAAGCAAAAAATTTCAGAATTGCAACCTTGCAATGTGGAGATATCACTGTTTGTGCATTTACAATATTCATTGATTTTTGCCATTGAAAAACGTCCAGAAATGTTTGAAGCTACTGACTGAATGAAAGGAGCTGGCATCTCACTCTCTTTGAATCTTCTTTATCATGCTAGGATTAGCAGGAAAAAGCAAAAAATTTCAGAATTGCACCTTGCAATGCGGAGAAATTACTGTTTGTGCATTTACAATATTCATTGATTTTTGCCATTGAAAAACGTCCAGAAATGTTTGAAGCTACTGACTGAATGAAAGGAGCTGGCATCTCACTCTCTTTGAATCTTCTTTATCATGCTAGGATTAGCAGGAAAAAGCAAAAAATTTCAGAATTGCACCTTGCAATGCGGAGAAATTACTGTGTGTGCATTTACAATATTCATTGATTTTTGCCATTGAAAAACATCATGTTATTCATATACCAGAAATGTTTGAAGCTACTGACTGAATGAAAAGAGCTGGCATCTCACTCTCTTTGAGTCTTCTTTATCATGCCAGGATTAGCAGGAAAAAGCAAAAAATTTCAGAATTGCACCTTGCAATGTGGAGATATTACTGTTTGTGCATTTACAATATTCATTGATTTTTGCCATTGAAAAACATGTTATTCATATACCAGAAATGTTTGAAGCTACTGACTGAATGAAAAGAGCTGGCATCTCACTCTCTTTGAATCTTCTTTATCATGCCAGGATTAGCAGGAAAAAGCAAAAAATTTCAGAATTGCACCTTGCAATGTGGAGATATTACTGTTTGTGCATTTACAATATTCATTGATTTTTGCCATTGAAAAATATGTTATTCATATACCAGAAATGTTTGAAGCTACTGACTGAATGAAAAGATCTGGCATCTCACTCTCTTTGAATCTTCTTTATCATGCCAGGATTAGCAGGAAAAAGCAAAAAATTTCAGAATTGCACCTTGCAATGTGGAGATATTAGTGTTTGTGCATTTACAATATTCATTGATTTTTGCCAATGAAAAACGTCCAGAAATGTTTGAAGCTACTGACTGAATGAAAGGAGCTGGCATCTCACTCTCTTTGAATCTTCTTTAGCATGCTAGGATTAGCAGGAAAAAGCAAAAAATTTCAGAATTGCACCTTGCAATGCGGAGAAATTACTGTGTGTGCATTTACAATATTCATTGATTTTTGCCATTGAAAAACATCGTTATTCATATACCAGAAATGTTTGAAGCTACTGACTGAATGAAAGGAGCTGGCATCTCACTCTCTTTGAATCTTCTTTATCATGCTAGGATTAGCAGGAAAAAGCAAAAAATTTCAGAATTGCACATTGCAATGGGGAGAAATTACTGTTTGTGCATTTACAATATTCATTGATTTTTGCCATTGAAAAACATCATGTTATTCATATACCAGAAATGTTTGAAGCTACTGACTGAATGAAAGGAGCTGGCATCTCACTCTCTTTGAATCTTCTTTATCATGCTAGGATTAGCAGGAAAAAGCAAAAAATTTCAGAATTGCACCTTGCAATGCGGAGAAATTACTGTGTGTGCATTTACAATATTCATTGATTTTTGCCATTGAAAAACATCGTTATTCATATACCAGAAATGTTTGAAGCTACTGACTGAATGAAAAGAGCTGGCATCTCACTCTCTTTGAATCTTCTTTATCATGCCAGGATTAGCAGGAAAAAGCAAAAAATTTCAGAATTGCACCTTGCAATGTGGAGATATTACTGTTTGTGCATTTACAATATTCATTGATTTTTGCCATTGAAAAACATCATTTTATTCATATACCAGAAATGTTTGAAGCTACTGACTGAATGAAAAGAGCTGGCATCTCACTCTTTTTGAATCTTCTTTATCATGCCAGGATTAGCAGGAAAAAGCAAAAAATTTCAGAATTGCACGTTGCAATGTGGAGATATTACTGTTTGTGCATTTACAATATTCATTGATTTTTGCCATTGAAAAACGTCCAGAAATGTTTGAAGCTACTGACTGAATGAAAGGAGCTGGCATCTCACTCTCTTTGAATCTTCTTTATCATGCTAGGATTAGCAGGAAAAAACAAAAAATTTCAGAATTGCACCTTGCAATGCGGAGAAATTACTGTGTGTGCATTTACAATATTCATTGATTTTTGCCATTGAAAAACATGTTATTCATATACCAGAAATGTTTGAAGCTACTGACTGAATGAAAAGAGCTGGCATCTCACTCTCTTTGAATCTTCTTTATCATGCCAGGATTAGCAGGAAAAAGCAAAAAATTTCAGAATTGCACCTTGCAATGTGGAGATATTACTGTTTGTGCATTTACAATATTCATTGATTTTTGCCATTGAAAAACGTCCAGAAATGTTTGAAGCTACTGACTGAATGAAAGGAGCTGGCATCTCACTCTCTTTGAATCTTCTTTATCATGCCAGGATTAGCAGGAAAAAGCAAAAAATTTCAGAATTGCACCTTGCAATGTGGAGATATTACTGTTTGTGCATTTACAATATTCATTGATTTTTGCCATTGAAAAACGTCCAGAAATGTTTGAAGCTACTGACTGAATGAAAGGAGCTGGCATCTCAGTCTCTTTGAATCTTCTTTATCATGCTAGGATTAGCAGGAAAAAGCAAAAAATTTCAGAATTGCACCTTGCAATGCGGAGAAATTACTGTGTGCATTTACAATATTCATTGATTTTTGCCATTGAAAAACATCGTTATTCATATACCAGAAATGTTTGAAGCTACTGACTGAATGAAAAGAGCTGGCATCTCACTCTCTTTGAATCTTCTTTATCATGCCAGGATTAGCAGGAAAAAGCAAAAAATTTCAGAATTGCACCTTGCAATGTGGAGATATTACTGTTTGTGCATTTACAATATTCATTGATTTTTGCCATTGAAAAACGTCCAGAAATGTTTGAAGCTACTGACTGAATGAAAAGAGCTGGCATCTCACTCTCTTTGAATCTTCTTTATCATGCCAGGATTAGCAGGAAAAAGCAAAAAATTTCAGAATTGCACCTTGCAATGTGGAGATATTACTGTTTGTGCATTTACAATATTCATTGATTTTTGCCATTGAAAAACGTCCAGAAATGTTTGAAGCTACTGACTGAATGAAAGGAGCTGGCATCTCACTCTCTTTGAATCTTCTTTATCATGCTAGGATTAGCAGGAAAAAGCAAAAAATTTCAGAATTGCACCTTGCAATGCGGAGAAATTACTGTTTGTGCATTTACAATATTCATTGATTTTTGCCATTGAAAAACGTCCAGAAATGTTTGAAGCTACTGACTGAATGAAAGGAGCTGGCATCTCACTCTCTTTGAATCTTCTTTATCATGCTAGGATTAGCAGGAAAAAGCAAAAAATTTCAGAATTGCACCTTGCAATGCGGAGAAATTACTGTGTGCATTTACAATATTCATTGATTTTTGCCATTGAAAAACATCATGTTATTCATATACCAGAAATGTTTGAAGCTACTGACTGAATGAAAAGAGCTGGCATCTCACTCTCTTTGAGTCTTCTTTATCATGCCAGGATTAGCAGGAAAAAGCAAAAAATTTCAGAATTGCACCTTGCAATGTGGAGATATTACTGTTTGTGCATTTACAATATTCATTGATTTTTGCCATTGAAAAACATGTTATTCATATACCAGAAATGTTTGAAGCTACTGACTGAATGAAAAGAGCTGGCATCTCACTCTCTTTGAATCTTCTTTATCATGCCAGGATTAGCAGGAAAAAGCAAAAAATTTCAGAATTGCACCTTGCAATGTGGAGATATTACTGTTTGTGCATTTACAATATTCATTGATTTTTGCCATTGAAAAATATGTTATTCATATACCAGAAATGTTTGAAGCTACTGACTGAATGAAAAGATCTGGCATCTCACTCTCTTTGAATCTTCTTTATCATGCCAGGATTAGCAGGAAAAAGCAAAAAATTTCAGAATTGCACCTTGCAATGTGGAGATATTAGTGTTTGTGCATTTACAATATTCATTGATTTTTGCCAATGAAAAACGTCCAGAAATGTTTGAAGCTACTGACTGAATGAAAGGAGCTGGCATCTCACTCTCTTTGAATCTTCTTTAGCATGCTAGGATTAGCAGGAAAAAGCAAAAAATTTCAGAATTGCACCTTGCAATGCGGAGAAATTACTGTGTGTGCATTTACAATATTCATTGATTTTTGCCATTGAAAAACATCGTTATTCATATACCAGAAATGTTTGAAGCTACTGACTGAATGAAAGGAGCTGGCATCTCACTCTCTTTGAATCTTCTTTATCATGCTAGGATTAGCAGGAAAAAGCAAAAAATTTCAGAATTGCACATTGCAATGGGGAGAAATTACTGTTTGTGCATTTACAATATTCATTGATTTTTGCCATTGAAAAACATCATGTTATTCATATACCAGAAATGTTTGAAGCTACTGACTGAATGAAAGGAGCTGGCATCTCACTCTCTTTGAATCTTCTTTATCATGCTAGGATTAGCAGGAAAAAGCAAAAAATTTCAGAATTGCACCTTGCAATGCGGAGAAATTACTGTGTGTGCATTTACAATATTCATTGATTTTTGCCATTGAAAAACATCGTTATTCATATACCAGAAATGTTTGAAGCTACTGACTGAATGAAAAGAGCTGGCATCTCACTCTCTTTGAATCTTCTTTATCATGCCAGGATTAGCAGGAAAAAGCAAAAAATTTCAGAATTGCACCTTGCAATGTGGAGATATTACTGTTTGTGCATTTACAATATTCATTGATTTTTGCCATTGAAAAACATCATGTTATTCATATACCAGAAATGTTTGAAGCTACTGACTGAATGAAAAGAGCTGGCATCTCACTCTTTTTGAATCTTCTTTATCATGCCAGGATTAGCAGGAAAAAGCAAAAAATTTCAGAATTGCACGTTGCAATGTGGAGATATTACTGTTTGTGCATTTACAATATTCATTGATTTTTGCCATTGAAAAACGTCCAGAAATGTTTGAAGCTACTGACTGAATGAAAGGAGCTGGCATCTCACTCTCTTTGAATCTTCTTTATCATGCTAGGATTAGCAGGAAAAAGCAAAAAATTTCAGAATTGCACCTTGCAATGCGGAGAAATTACTGTGTGTGCATTTACAATATTCATTGATTTTTGCCATTGAAAAACATGTTATTCATATACCAGAAATGTTTGAAGCTACTGACTGAATGAAAAGAGCTGGCATCTCACTCTCTTTGAATCTTCTTTATCATGCCAGGATTAGCAGGAAAAAGCAAAAAATTTCAGAATTGCACCTTGCAATGTGGAGATATTACTGTTTGTGCATTTACAATATTCATTGATTTTTGCCATTGAAAAACGTCCAGAAATGTTTGAAGCTACTGACTGAATGAAAGGAGCTGGCATCTCACTCTCTTTGAATCTTCTTTATCATGCCAGGATTAGCAGGAAAAAGCAAAAAATTTCAGAATTGCACCTTGCAATGTGGAGATATTACTGTTTGTGCATTTACAATATTCATTGATTTTTGCCATTGAAAAACGTCCAGAAATGTTTGAAGCTACTGACTGAATGAAAGGAGCTGGCATCTCAGTCTCTTTGAATCTTCTTTATCATGCTAGGATTAGCAGGAAAAAGCAAAAAATTTCAGAATTGCACCTTGCAATGCGGAGAAATTACTGTGTGCATTTACAATATTCATTGATTTTTGCCATTGAAAAACATCGTTATTCATATACCAGAAATGTTTGAAGCTACTGACTGAATGAAAAGAGCTGGCATCTCACTCTCTTTGAATCTTCTTTATCATGCCAGGATTAGCAGGAAAAAGCAAAAAATTTCAGAATTGCACCTTGCAATGTGGAGATATTACTGTTTGTGCATTTACAATATTCATTGATTTTTGCCATTGAAAAACGTCCAGAAATGTTTGAAGCTACTGACTGAATGAAAAGAGCTGGCATCTCACTCTCTTTGAATCTTCTTTATCATGCCAGGATTAGCAGGAAAAAGCAAAAAATTTCAGAATTGCACCTTGCAATGTGGAGATATTACTGTTTGTGCATTTACAATATTCATTGATTTTTGCCATTGAAAAACGTCCAGAAATGTTTGAAGCTACTGACTGAATGAAAGGAGCTGGCATCTCACTCTCTTTGAATCTTCTTTATCTTGCTAGGATTAGCAGGAAAAAGCAAAAAATTTCAGAATTGCACCTTGCAATGCGGAGAAATTACTGTTTGTGCATTTACAATATTCATTGATTTTTGCCATTGAAAAACATGTTATTCATATACCAGAAATGTTTGAAGCTACTGACTGAATGAAAGGAGCTGGCATCTCACTCTCTTTGAATCTTCTTTATCATGCTAGGATTAGCAGGAAAAAGCAAAAAATTTCAGAATTGCACCTTGCAATGCGGAGAAATTACTGTGTGTGCATTTACAATATTCATTGATTTTTGCCATTGAAAAACATCGTTATTCATATACCAGAAATGTTTGAAGCTACTGACTGAATGAAAAGAGCTGGCATCTCACTCTCTTTGAATCTTCTTTATCATGCCAGGATTAGCAGGAAAAAGCAAAAAATTTCAGAATTGCACCTTGCAATGTGGAGATATTACTGTTTGTGCATTTACAATATTCATTGATTTTTGCCATTGAAAAACGTCCAGAAATGTTTGAAGCTACTGACTGAATGAAAGGAGCTGGCATCTCACTCTCTTTGAATCTTCTTTATCATGCTAGGATTAGCAGGAAAAAGCAAAAAATTTCAGAATTGCACATTGCAATGGGGAGAAATTACTGTTTGTGCATTTACAATATTCATTGATTTTTGCCATTGAAAAACATCATGTTATTCATATACCAGAAATGTTTGAAGCTACTGACTGAATGAAAAGAGCTGGCATCTCACTCTCTTTGAATCTTCTTTATCATGCCAGGATTAGCAGGAAAAAGCAAAAAATTTCAGAATTGCACCTTGCAATGTGGAGATATTACTGTTTGTGCATTTACAATATTCATTGATTTTTGCCATTGAAAAACATGTTATTCATATACCAGAAATGTTTGAAGCTACTGACTGAATGAAAAGAGCTGGCATCTCACTCTCTTTGAATCTTCTTTATCATGCCAGGATTAGCAGGAAAAAGCAAAAAATTTCAGAATTGCACCTTGCAATGTGGAGATATTACTGTTTGTGCATTTACAATATTCATTGATTTTTGCCATTGAAAAACGTCCAGAAATGTTTGAAGCTACTGACTGAATGAAAGGAGCTGGCATCTCACTCTCTTTGAATCTTCTTTATCATGCTAGGATTAGCAGGAAAAAGCAAAAAATTTCAGAATTGCACCTTGCAATGCGGAGAAATTACTGTGTGTGCATTTACAATATTCATTGATTTTTGCCATTGAAAAACATCGTTATTCATATACCAGAAATGTTTGAAGCTACTGACTGAATGAAAAGAGCTGGCATCTCACTCTCTTTGAATCTTCTTTATCATGCCAGGATTAGCAGGAAAAAGCAAAAAATTTCAGAATTGCACCTTGCAATGTGGAGATATTACTGTTTGTGCATTTACAATATTCATTGATTTTTGCCATTGAAAAACGTCCAGAAATGTTTGAAGCTACTGACTGAATGAAAGGAGCTGGCATCTCACTCTCTTTGAATCTTCTTTATCATGCTTGGATTAGCAGGAAAAAGCAAAAAATTTCAGAATTGCACCTTGCAATGCGGAGAAATTACTGTGTGTGCATTTACAATATTCATTGATTTTTGCCATTGAAAAACATCGTTATTCATATACCAGAAATGTTTGAAGCTACTGACTGAATGAAAAGAGCTGGCATCTCACTCTCTTTGAATCTTCTTTATCATGCCAGGATTAGCAGGAAAAAGCAAAAAATTTCAGAATTGCACCTTGCAATGTGGAGATATTACTGTTTGTGCATTTACAATATTCATTGATTTTTGCCATTGAAAAATGTCCAGAAATGTTTGAAGCTACTGACTGAATGAAAAGAGCTGGCATCTCACTCTCTTTGAATCTTCTTTATCATGCTAAGAGGAGCAGGAAAAAGCAAAAAATTTCAGAATTGCACGTTGCAATGTGGAGATATTACTGTTTGTGCATTTACAATATTCATTGATTTTTGCCATTGAAAAAGGTCCAGAAATGTTTGAAGCTACTGACTGAAAGAAAGGAGCTGGCATCTCACTCTCTTTGAATCTTCTTTATCATGCTAGGATTAGCAGGAAAAAGCAAAAAATTTCAGAATTGCACCTTGCAATGCGGAGAAATTACTGTTTGTGCATTTACAATATTCATTGATTTTTGCCATTGAAAAACATCATGTTATTCATATACCAGAAATGTTTGAAGCTACTGACTGAATGAAAAGAGCTGGCATCTCACTCTCTTTGAATCTTCTTTATCATGCCAGGATTAGCAGGAAAAAGCAAAAAATTTCAGAATTGCACGTTGCAATGTGGAGATATTACTGTTTGTGCATTTACAATATTCATTGATTTTTGCCATTGAAAAACGTCCAGAAATGTTTGAAGCTACTGACTGAATGAAAGGAGCTGGCATCTCACTCTCTTTGAATCTTCTTTATCATGCTAGGATTAGCAGGAAAAAGCAAAAAATTTCAGAATTGCACCTTGCAATGCGGAGAAATTACTGTTTGTGCATTTACAATATTCATTGATTTTTGCCATTGAAAAACATCATGTTATTCATATACCAGAAATGTTTGAAGCTACTGACTGAATGAAAAGAGCTGGCATCTCACTCTCTTTAAATCTTCTTTATCATGCCAGGATTAGCAGGAAAAAGCAAAAAATTTCAGAAATGCACGTTGCAATGTGGAGATATTACTGTTTGTGCTTTTACAATATTCATTGATTTTTGCCATTGAAAAACGTCCAGAAATGTTTGAAGCTACTGACTGAATGAAAGGAGCTGGCATCTCACTCTCTTTGAATCTTCTTTATCATGCTAGGATTAGCAGGAAAAAGCAAAAAATTTCCGAATTGCACCTTGCAATGCGGAGAAATTACTGTGTGTGCATTTACAATATTCATTGATTTTTGCCATTGAAAAACATCATGTTATTCATATACCAGAAATGTTTGAAGCTACTGACTGAATGAAAAGAGCTGGCATCTCACTCTCTTTGAATCTTCTTTATCATGCCAGGATTAGCAGGAAAAAGCAAAAAATTTCAGAATTGCACCTTGCAATGTGGAGATATTACTGTTTGTGCATTTACAATATTCATTGATTTTTGCCATTGAAAAACATGTTATTCATATACCAGAAATGTTTGAAGCTACTGACTGAATGAAAAGAGCTGGCATCTCACTCTCTTTGAATCTTCTTTATCATGCCAGGATTAGCAGGAAAAAGCAAAAAATTTCAGAATTGCACCTTGCAATGTGGAGATATTACTGTTTGTGCATTTACAATATTCATTGATTTTTGCCATTGAAAAACATGTTATTCATATACCAGAAATGTTTGAAGCTACTGACTGAATGAAAAGAGCTGGCATCTCACTCTCTTTGAATCTTCTTTATCATGCCAGGATTAGCAGGAAAAAGCAAAAAATTTCAGAATTGCACCTTGCAATGTGGAGATATTACTGTTTGTGCATTTACAATATTCATTGATTTTTGCCATTGAAAAACGTCCAGAAATGTTTGAAGCTACTGTCTGAATGAAAGGAGCTGGCATCTCACTCTCTTTGAATCTTCTTTATCATGCTAGGATTAGCAGGAAAAAGCAAAAAATTTCAGAATTGCACCTTGCAATGCGGAGAAATTACTGTGTGTGCATTTACAATATTCATTGATTTTTGCCATTGAAAAACATCGTTATTCATATACCAGAAATGTTTGAAGCTACTGACTGAATGAAAAGAGCTGGCATCTCACTCTCTTTGAATCTTCTTTATCATGCCAGGATTAGCAGGAAAAAGCAAAAAATTTCAGAATTGCACCTTGCAATGTGGAGATATTACTGTTTGTGCATTTACAATATTCATTGATTTTTGCCATTGAAAAACATGTTATTCATATACCAGAAATGTTTGAAGCTACTGACTGAATGAAAAGAGCTGGCATCTCACTCTCTTTGAATCTTCTTTATCATGCCAGGATTAGCAGGAAAAAGCAAAAAATTTCAGAATTGCACCTTGCAATGCGGAGAAATTACTGTGTGTGCATTTACAATATTCATTGATTTTTGCCATTGAAAAACATCATGTTATTCATATACCAGAAATGTTTGAAGCTACTGACTGAATGAAAAGAGCTGGCATCTCACTCTCTTTGAGTCTTCTTTATCATGCCAGGATTAGCAGGAAAAAGCAAAAAATTTCAGAATTGCACCTTGCAATGTGGAGATATTACTGTTTGTGCATTTACAATATTCATTGATTTTTGCCATTGAAAAACATGTTATTCATATACCAGAAATGTTTGAAGCTACTGACTGAATGAAAAGAGCTGGCATCTCACTCTCTTTGAATCTTCTTTATCATGCCAGGATTAGCAGGAAAAAGCAAAAAATTTCAGAATTGCACCTTGCAATGTGGAGATATTACTGTTTGTGCATTTACAATATTCATTGATTTTTGCCATTGAAAAACGTCCAGAAATGTTTGAAGCTACTGTCTGAATGAAAGGAGCTGGCATCTCACTCTCTTTGAATCTTCTTTATCATGCTAGGATTAGCAGGAAAAAGCAAAAAATTTCAGAATTGCACCTTGCAATGCGGAGAAATTACTGTGTGTGCATTTACAATATTCATTGATTTTTGCCATTGAAAAACATCGTTATTCATATACCAGAAATGTTTGAAGCTACTGACTGAATGAAAAGAGCTGGCATCTCACTCTCTTTGAATCTTCTTTATCATGCCAGGATTAGCAGGAAAAAGCAAAAAATTTCAGAATTGCACCTTGCAATGTGGAGATATTACTGTTTGTGCATTTACAATATTCATTGATTTTTGCCATTGAAAAACATGTTATTCATATACCAGAAATGTTTGAAGCTACTGACTGAATGAAAAGAGCTGGCATCTCACTCTCTTTGAATCTTCTTTATCATGCCAGGATTAGCAGGAAAAAGCAAAAAATTTCAGAATTGCACCTTGCAATGCGGAGAAATTACTGTGTGTGCATTTACAATATTCATTGATTTTTGCCATTGAAAAACATCATGTTATTCATATACCAGAAATGTTTGAAGCTACTGACTGAATGAAAAGAGCTGGCATCTCACTCTCTTTGAGTCTTCTTTATCATGCCAGGATTAGCAGGAAAAAGCAAAAAATTTCAGAATTGCACCTTGCAATGTGGAGATATTACTGTTTGTGCATTTACAATATTCATTGATTTTTGCCATTGAAAAACATGTTATTCATATACCAGAAATGTTTGAAGCTACTGACTGAATGAAAAGAGCTGGCATCTCACTCTCTTTGAATCTTCTTTATCATGCCAGGATTAGCAGGAAAAAGCAAAAAATTTCAGAATTGCACCTTGCAATGTGGAGATATTACTGTTTGTGCATTTACAATATTCATTGATTTTTGCCATTGAAAAACGTCCAGAAATGTTTGAAGCTACTGACTGAATGAAAGGAGCTGGCATCTCACTCTCTTTGAATCTTCTTTATCATGCTAGGATTAGCAGGAAAAAGCAAAAAATTTCAGAATTGCACATTGCAATGGGGAGAAATTACTGTTTGTGCATTTACAATATTCATTGATTTTTGCCATTGAAAAACATCATGTTATTCATATACCAGAAATGTTTGAAGCTACTGACTGAATGAAAAGAGCTGGCATCTCACTCTCTTTGAATCTTCTTTATCATGCCAGGATTAGCAGGAAAAAGCAAAAAATTTCAGAATTGCACCTTGCAATGTGGAGATATTACTGTTTGTGCATTTACAATATTCATTGATTTTTGCCATTGAAAAACATGTTATTCATTTACCAGAAATGTTTGAAGCTACTGACTGAATGAAAAGAGCTGGCATCTCACTCTCTTTGAATCTTCTTTATCATGCCAGGATTAGCAGGAAAAAGCAAAAAATTTCAGAATTGCACCTTGCAATGTGGAGATATTACTGTTTGTGCATTTACAATATTCATTGATTTTTGCCATTGAAAAACGTCCAGAAATGTTTGAAGCTACTGACTGAATGAAAGGAGCTGGCATCTCACTCTCTTTGAATCTTCTTTATCATGCTAGGATTAGCAGGAAAAAGCAAAAAATTTCAGAATTGCACCTTGCAATGCGGAGAAATTACTGTGTGTGCATTTACAATATTCATTGATTTTTGCCATTGAAAAACATCGTTATTCATATACCAGAAATGTTTGAAGCTACTGACTGAATGAAAAGAGCTGGCATCTCACTCTCTTTGAATCTTCTTTATCATGCCAGGATTAGCAGGAAAAAGCAAAAAATTTCAGAATTGCACCTTGCAATGTGGAGATATTACTGTTTGTGCATTTACAATATTCATTGATTTTTGCCATTGAAAAACGTCCAGAAATGTTTGAAGCTACTGACTGAATGAAAGGAGCTGGCATCTCACTCTCTTTGAATCTTCTTTATCATGCTTGGATTAGCAGGAAAAAGCAAAAAATTTCAGAATTGCACCTTGCAATGCGGAGAAATTACTGTGTGTGCATTTACAATATTCATTGATTTTTGCCATTGAAAAACATCGTTATTCATATACCAGAAATGTTTGAAGCTACTGACTGAATGAAAAGAGCTGGCATCTCACTCTCTTTGAATCTTCTTTATCATGCCAGGATTAGCAGGAAAAAGCAAAAAATTTCAGAATTGCACCTTGCAATGTGGAGATATTACTGTTTGTGCATTTACAATATTCATTGATTTTTGCCATTGAAAAATGTCCAGAAATGTTTGAAGCTACTGACTGAATGAAAAGAGCTGGCATCTCACTCTCTTTGAATCTTCTTTATCATGCTAAGAGGAGCAGGAAAAAGCAAAAAATTTCAGAATTGCACGTTGCAATGTGGAGATATTACTGTTTGTGCATTTACA
Source organism: Phyllobates terribilis (assembly GCF_046119375.1). Taxonomy (NCBI): domain Eukaryota; kingdom Metazoa; phylum Chordata; class Amphibia; order Anura; family Dendrobatidae; genus Phyllobates; species Phyllobates terribilis. The sequence continues at coordinate 621,355 of NW_027363479.1, read as the reverse complement.
ATATTCATTGATTTTTGCCATTGAAAAAGGTCCAGAAATGTTTGAAGCTACTGACTGAAAGAAAGGAGCTGGCATCTCACTCTCTTTGAATCTTCTTTATCATGCTAGGATTAGCAGGAAAAAGCAAAAAATTTCAGAATTGCACCTTGCAATGCGGAGAAATTACTGTTTGTGCATTTACAATATTCATTGATTTTTGCCATTGAAAAACATCATGTTATTCATATACCAGAAATGTTTGAAGCTACTGACTGAATGAAAAGAGCTGGCATCTCACTCTCTTTGAATCTTCTTTATCATGCCAGGATTAGCAGGAAAAAGCAAAAAATTTCAGAATTGCACGTTGCAATGTGGAGATATTACTGTTTGTGCATTTACAATATTCATTGATTTTTGCCATTGAAAAACGTCCAGAAATGTTTGAAGCTACTGACTGAATGAAAGGAGCTGGCATCTCACTCTCTTTGAATCTTCTTTATCATGCTAGGATTAGCAGGAAAAAGCAAAAAATTTCAGAATTGCACCGTGCAATGCGGAGAAATTACTGTGTGTGCATTTACAATATTCATTGATTTTTGCCATTGAAAAACATCATGTTATTCATATACCAGAAATGTTTGAAGCTACTGACTGAATGAAAAGAGCTGGCATCTCACTCTCTTTGAATCTTCTTTATCATGCCAGGATTAGCAGGAAAAAGCAAAAAATTTCAGAATTGCACCTTGCAATGTGGAGATATTACTGTTTGTGCATTTACAATATTCATTGATTTTTGCCATTGAAAAACATGTTATTCATATACCAGAAATGTTTGAAGCTACTGACTGAATGAAAAGAGCTGGCATCTCACTCTCTTTGAATCTTCTTTATCATGCCAGGATTAGCAGGAAAAAGCAAAAAATTTCAGAATTGCACCTTGCAATGTGGAGATATTACTGTTTGTGCATTTACAATATTCATTGATTTTTGCCATTGAAAAACATGTTATTCATATACCAGAAATGTTTGAAGCTACTGACTGAATGAAAAGAGCTGGCATCTCACTCTCTTTGAATCTTCTTTATCATGCCAGGATTAGCAGGAAAAAGCAAAAAATTTCAGAATTGCACCTTGCAATGTGGAGATATTACTGTTTGTGCATTTACAATATTCATTGATTTTTGCCATTGAAAAACGTCCAGAAATGTTTGAAGCTACTGTCTGAATGAAAGGAGCTGGCATCTCACTCTCTTTGAATCTTCTTTATCATGCTAGGATTAGCAGGAAAAAGCAAAAAATTTCAGAATTGCACCTTGCAATGCGGAGAAATTACTGTGTGTGCATTTACAATATTCATTGATTTTTGCCATTGAAAAACATCGTTATTCATATACCAGAAATGTTTGAAGCTACTGACTGAATGAAAAGAGCTGGCATCTCACTCTCTTTGAATCTTCTTTATCATGCCAGGATTAGCAGGAAAAAGCAAAAAATTTCAGAATTGCACCTTGCAATGTGGAGATATTACTGTTTGTGCATTTACAATATTCATTGATTTTTGCCATTGAAAAACATGTTATTCATATACCAGAAATGTTTGAAGCTACTGACTGAATGAAAAGAGCTGGCATCTCACTCTCTTTGAATCTTCTTTATCATGCCAGGATTAGCAGGAAAAAGCAAAAAATTTCAGAATTGCACCTTGCAATGCGGAGAAATTACTGTGTGTGCATTTACAATATTCATTGATTTTTGCCATTGAAAAACATCATGTTATTCATATACCAGAAATGTTTGAAGCTACTGACTGAATGAAAAGAGCTGGCATCTCACTCTCTTTGAGTCTTCTTTATCATGCCAGGATTAGCAGGAAAAAGCAAAAAATTTCAGAATTGCACCTTGCAATGTGGAGATATTACTGTTTGTGCATTTACAATATTCATTGATTTTTGCCATTGAAAAACATGTTATTCATATACCAGAAATGTTTGAAGCTACTGACTGAATGAAAAGAGCTGGCATCTCACTCTCTTTGAATCTTCTTTATCATGCCAGGATTAGCAGGAAAAAGCAAAAAATTTCAGAATTGCACCTTGCAATGTGGAGATATTACTGTTTGTGCATTTACAATATTCATTGATTTTTGCCATTGAAAAACGTCCAGAAATGTTTGAAGCTACTGTCTGAATGAAAGGAGCTGGCATCTCACTCTCTTTGAATCTTCTTTATCATGCTAGGATTAGCAGGAAAAAGCAAAAAATTTCAGAATTGCACCTTGCAATGCGGAGAAATTACTGTGTGTGCATTTACAATATTCATTGATTTTTGCCATTGAAAAACATCGTTATTCATATACCAGAAATGTTTGAAGCTACTGACTGAATGAAAAGAGCTGGCATCTCACTCTCTTTGAATCTTCTTTATCATGCCAGGATTAGCAGGAAAAAGCAAAAAATTTCAGAATTGCACCTTGCAATGTGGAGATATTACTGTTTGTGCATTTACAATATTCATTGATTTTTGCCATTGAAAAACATGTTATTCATATACCAGAAATGTTTGAAGCTACTGACTGAATGAAAAGAGCTGGCATCTCACTCTCTTTGAATCTTCTTTATCATGCCAGGATTAGCAGGAAAAAGCAAAAAATTTCAGAATTGCACCTTGCAATGCGGAGAAATTACTGTGTGTGCATTTACAATATTCATTGATTTTTGCCATTGAAAAACATCATGTTATTCATATACCAGAAATGTTTGAAGCTACTGACTGAATGAAAAGAGCTGGCATCTCACTCTCTTTGAGTCTTCTTTATCATGCCAGGATTAGCAGGAAAAAGCAAAAAATTTCAGAATTGCACCTTGCAATGTGGAGATATTACTGTTTGTGCATTTACAATATTCATTGATTTTTGCCATTGAAAAACATGTTATTCATATACCAGAAATGTTTGAAGCTACTGACTGAATGAAAAGAGCTGGCATCTCACTCTCTTTGAATCTTCTTTATCATGCCAGGATTAGCAGGAAAAAGCAAAAAATTTCAGAATTGCACCTTGCAATGTGGAGATATTACTGTTTGTGCATTTACAATATTCATTGATTTTTGCCATTGAAAAATATGTTATTCATATACCAGAAATGTTTGAAGCTACTGACTGAATGAAAAGAGCTGGCATCTCACTCTCTTTGAATCTTCTTTATCAAGCCAGGATTAGCAGGAAAAAGCAAAAAATTTCAGAATTGCACCTTGCAATGTGGAGATATTACTGTTTGTGCATTTACAATATTCATTGATTTTTGTCATTGAAAAACATCATGTTATTCATATACCAGAAATGTTTGAAGCTACTGACTGAATGAAAAGAGCTGGCATCTCACTCTCTTTGAGTCTTCTTTATCATGCCAGGATTAGCAGGAAAAAGCAAAAAATTTCAGAATTGCACCTTGCAATGTGGAGATATTACTGTTTGTGCATTTACAATATTCATTGATTTTTGCCATTGAAAAACATGTTATTCATATACCAGAAATGTTTGAAGCTACTGACTGAATGAAAAGAGCTGGCATCTCACTCTCTTTGAATCTTCTTTATCATGCCAGGATTAGCAGGAAAAAGCAAAAAATTTCAGAATTGCACCTTGCAATGTGGAGATATTACTGTTTGTGCATTTACAATATTCATTGATTTTTGCCATTGAAAAATATGTTATTCATATACCAGAAATGTTTGAAGCTACTGACTGAATGAAAAGAGCTGGCATCTCACTCTCTTTGAATCTTCTTTATCAAGCCAGGATTAGCAGGAAAAAGCAAAAAATTTCAGAATTGCACCTTGCAATGTGGAGATATTACTGTTTGTGCATTTACAATATTCATTGATTTTTGCCAATGAAAAACGTCCAGAAATGTTTGAAGCTACTGACTGAATGAAAGGAGCTGGCATCTCACTCTCTTTGAATCTTCTTTATCATGCTAGGATTAGCAGGAAAAAGCAAAAAATTTCAGAATTGCACCTTGCAATGCGGAGAAATTACTGTGTGTGCATTTACAATATTCATTGATTTTTGCCATTGAAAAACATCGTTATTCATATACCAGAAATGTTTGAAGCTACTGACTGAATGAAAAGAGCTGGCATCTCACTCTCTTTAAATCTTCTTTATCATGCCAGGATTAGCAGGAAAAAGCAAAAAATTTCAGAAATGCACGTTGCAATGTGGAGATATTACTGTTTGTGCTTTTACAATATTCATTGATTTTTGCCATTGAAAAACGTCCAGAAATGTTTGAAGCTACTGACTGAATGAAAGGAGCTGGCATCTCACTCTCTTTGAATCTTCTTTATCATGCTAGGATTAGCAGGAAAAAGCAAAAAATTTCCGAATTGCACCTTGCAATGCGGAGAAATTACTGTGTGTGCATTTACAATATTCATTGATTTTTGCCATTGAAAAACATCATGTTATTCATATACCAGAAATGTTTGAAGCTACTGACTGAATGAAAAGAGCTGGCATCTCACTCTCTTTGAATCTTCTTTATCATGCCAGGATTAGCAGGAAAAAGCAAAAAATTTCAGAATTGCACCTTGCAATGTGGAGATATTACTGTTTGTGCATTTACAATATTCATTGATTTTTGCCATTGAAAAACATGTTATTCATATACCAGAAATGTTTGAAGCTACTGACTGAATGAAAAGAGCTGGCATCTCACTCTCTTTGAATCTTCTTTATCATGCCAGGATTAGCAGGAAAAAGCAAAAAATTTCAGAATTGCACCTTGCAATGTGGAGATATTACTGTTTGTGCATTTACAATATTCATTGATTTTTGCCATTGAAAAACATGTTATTCATATACCAGAAATGTTTGAAGCTACTGACTGAATGAAAAGAGCTGGCATCTCACTCTCTTTGAATCTTCTTTATCATGCCAGGATTAGCAGGAAAAAGCAAAAAATTTCAGAATTGCACCTTGCAATGTGGAGATATTACTGTTTGTGCATTTACAATATTCATTGATTTTTGCCATTGAAAAACGTCCAGAAATGTTTGAAGCTACTGTCTGAATGAAAGGAGCTGGCATCTCACTCTCTTTGAATCTTCTTTATCATGCTAGGATTAGCAGGAAAAAGCAAAAAATTTCAGAATTGCACCTTGCAATGCGGAGAAATTACTGTGTGTGCATTTACAATATTCATTGATTTTTGCCATTGAAAAACATCGTTATTCATATACCAGAAATGTTTGAAGCTACTGACTGAATGAAAAGAGCTGGCATCTCACTCTCTTTGAATCTTCTTTATCATGCCAGGATTAGCAGGAAAAAGCAAAAAATTTCAGAATTGCACCTTGCAATGTGGAGATATTACTGTTTGTGCATTTACAATATTCATTGATTTTTGCCATTGAAAAACATGTTATTCATATACCAGAAATGTTTGAAGCTACTGACTGAATGAAAAGAGCTGGCATCTCACTCTCTTTGAATCTTCTTTATCATGCCAGGATTAGCAGGAAAAAGCAAAAAATTTCAGAATTGCACCTTGCAATGCGGAGAAATTACTGTGTGTGCATTTACAATATTCATTGATTTTTGCCATTGAAAAACATCATGTTATTCATATACCAGAAATGTTTGAAGCTACTGACTGAATGAAAAGAGCTGGCATCTCACTCTCTTTGAGTCTTCTTTATCATGCCAGGATTAGCAGGAAAAAGCAAAAAATTTCAGAATTGCACCTTGCAATGTGGAGATATTACTGTTTGTGCATTTACAATATTCATTGATTTTTGCCATTGAAAAACATGTTATTCATATACCAGAAATGTTTGAAGCTACTGACTGAATGAAAAGAGCTGGCATCTCACTCTCTTTGAATCTTCTTTATCATGCCAGGATTAGCAGGAAAAAGCAAAAAATTTCAGAATTGCACCTTGCAATGTGGAGATATTACTGTTTGTGCATTTACAATATTCATTGATTTTTGCCATTGAAAAACGTCCAGAAATGTTTGAAGCTACTGTCTGAATGAAAGGAGCTGGCATCTCACTCTCTTTGAATCTTCTTTATCATGCTAGGATTAGCAGGAAAAAGCAAAAAATTTCAGAATTGCACCTTGCAATGCGGAGAAATTACTGTGTGTGCATTTACAATATTCATTGATTTTTGCCATTGAAAAACATCGTTATTCATATACCAGAAATGTTTGAAGCTACTGACTGAATGAAAAGAGCTGGCATCTCACTCTCTTTGAATCTTCTTTATCATGCCAGGATTAGCAGGAAAAAGCAAAAAATTTCAGAATTGCACCTTGCAATGTGGAGATATTACTGTTTGTGCATTTACAATATTCATTGATTTTTGCCATTGAAAAACATGTTATTCATATACCAGAAATGTTTGAAGCTACTGACTGAATGAAAAGAGCTGGCATCTCACTCTCTTTGAATCTTCTTTATCATGCCAGGATTAGCAGGAAAAAGCAAAAAATTTCAGAATTGCACCTTGCAATGCGGAGAAATTACTGTGTGTGCATTTACAATATTCATTGATTTTTGCCATTGAAAAACATCATGTTATTCATATACCAGAAATGTTTGAAGCTACTGACTGAATGAAAAGAGCTGGCATCTCACTCTCTTTGAGTCTTCTTTATCATGCCAGGATTAGCAGGAAAAAGCAAAAAATTTCAGAATTGCACCTTGCAATGTGGAGATATTACTGTTTGTGCATTTACAATATTCATTGATTTTTGCCATTGAAAAACATGTTATTCATATACCAGAAATGTTTGAAGCTACTGACTGAATGAAAAGAGCTGGCATCTCACTCTCTTTGAATCTTCTTTATCATGCCAGGATTAGCAGGAAAAAGCAAAAAATTTCAGAATTGCACCTTGCAATGTGGAGATATTACTGTTTGTGCATTTACAATATTCATTGATTTTTGCCATTGAAAAACGTCCAGAAATGTTTGAAGCTACTGACTGAATGAAAGGAGCTGGCATCTCACTCTCTTTGAATCTTCTTTATCATGCTAGGATTAGCAGGAAAAAGCAAAAAATTTCAGAATTGCACATTGCAATGGGGAGAAATTACTGTTTGTGCATTTACAATATTCATTGATTTTTGCCATTGAAAAACATCATGTTATTCATATACCAGAAATGTTTGAAGCTACTGACTGAATGAAAAGAGCTGGCATCTCACTCTCTTTGAATCTTCTTTATCATGCCAGGATTAGCAGGAAAAAGCAAAAAATTTCAGAATTGCACCTTGCAATGTGGAGATATTACTGTTTGTGCATTTACAATATTCATTGATTTTTGCCATTGAAAAACATGTTATTCATTTACCAGAAATGTTTGAAGCTACTGACTGAATGAAAAGAGCTGGCATCTCACTCTCTTTGAATCTTCTTTATCATGCCAGGATTAGCAGGAAAAAGCAAAAAATTTCAGAATTGCACCTTGCAATGTGGAGATATTACTGTTTGTGCATTTACAATATTCATTGATTTTTGCCATTGAAAAACGTCCAGAAATGTTTGAAGCTACTGACTGAATGAAAGGAGCTGGCATCTCACTCTCTTTGAATCTTCTTTATCATGCTAGGATTAGCAGGAAAAAGCAAAAAATTTCAGAATTGCACCTTGCAATGCGGAGAAATTACTGTGTGTGCATTTACAATATTCATTGATTTTTGCCATTGAAAAACATCGTTATTCATATACCAGAAATGTTTGAAGCTACTGACTGAATGAAAAGAGCTGGCATCTCACTCTCTTTGAATCTTCTTTATCATGCCAGGATTAGCAGGAAAAAGCAAAAAATTTCAGAATTGCACCTTGCAATGTGGAGATATTACTGTTTGTGCATTTACAATATTCATTGATTTTTGCCATTGAAAAACATCATGTTATTCATATACCAGAAATGTTTGAAGCTACTGACTGAATGAAAAGAGCTGGCATCTCACTCTCTTTGAATCTTCTTTATCATGCCAGGATTAGCAGGAAAAAGCAAAAAATTTCAGAATTGCACGTTGCAATGTGGAGATATTACTGTTTGTGCATTTACAATATTCATTGATTTTTGCCATTGAAAAAGGTCCAGAAATGTTTGAAGCTACTGACTGAAAGAAAGGAGCTGGCATCTCACTCTCTTTGAATCTTCTTTATCATGCTAGGATTAGCAGGAAAAAGCAAAAAATTTCAGAATTGCACCTTGCAATGCGGAGAAATTACTGTTTGTGCATTTACAATATTCATTGATTTTTGCCATTGAAAAACATCATGTTATTCATATACCAGAAATGTTTGAAGCTACTGACTGAATGAAAAGAGCTGGCATCTCACTCTCTTTGAATCTTCTTTATCATGCCAGGATTAGCAGGAAAAAGCAAAAAATTTCAGAATTGCACGTTGCAATGTGGAGATATTACTGTTTGTGCATTTACAATATTCATTGATTTTTGCCATTGAAAAACGTCCAGAAATGTTTGAAGCTACTGACTGAATGAAAGGAGCTGGCATCTCACTCTCTTTGAATCTTCTTTATCATGCTAGGATTAGCAGGAAAAAGCAAAAAATTTCAGAATTGCACCGTGCAATGCGGAGAAATTACTGTGTGTGCATTTACAATATTCATTGATTTTTGCCATTGAAAAACATCATGTTATTCATATACCAGAAATGTTTGAAGCTACTGACTGAATGAAAAGAGCTGGCATCTCACTCTCTTTGAATCTTCTTTATCATGCCAGGATTAGCAGGAAAAAGCAAAAAATTTCAGAATTGCACCTTGCAATGTGGAGATATTACTGTTTGTGCATTTACAATATTCATTGATTTTTGCCATTGAAAAACATGTTATTCATATACCAGAAATGTTTGAAGCTACTGACTGAATGAAAAGAGCTGGCATCTCACTCTCTTTGAATCTTCTTTATCATGCCAGGATTAGCAGGAAAAAGCAAAAAATTTCAGAATTGCACCTTGCAATGTGGAGATATTACTGTTTGTGCATTTACAATATTCATTGATTTTTGCCATTGAAAAACATGTTATTCATATACCAGAAATGTTTGAAGCTACTGACTGAATGAAAAGAGCTGGCATCTCACTCTCTTTGAATCTTCTTTATCATGCCAGGATTAGCAGGAAAAAGCAAAAAATTTCAGAATTGCACCTTGCAATGTGGAGATATTACTGTTTGTGCATTTACAATATTCATTGATTTTTGCCATTGAAAAACGTCCAGAAATGTTTGAAGCTACTGTCTGAATGAAAGGAGCTGGCATCTCACTCTCTTTGAATCTTCTTTATCATGCTAGGATTAGCAGGAAAAAGCAAAAAATTTCAGAATTGCACCTTGCAATGCGGAGAAATTACTGTGTGTGCATTTACAATATTCATTGATTTTTGCCATTGAAAAACATCGTTATTCATATACCAGAAATGTTTGAAGCTACTGACTGAATGAAAAGAGCTGGCATCTCACTCTCTTTGAATCTTCTTTATCATGCCAGGATTAGCAGGAAAAAGCAAAAAATTTCAGAATTGCACCTTGCAATGTGGAGATATTACTGTTTGTGCATTTACAATATTCATTGATTTTTGCCATTGAAAAACATGTTATTCATATACCAGAAATGTTTGAAGCTACTGACTGAATGAAAAGAGCTGGCATCTCACTCTCTTTGAATCTTCTTTATCATGCCAGGATTAGCAGGAAAAAGCAAAAAATTTCAGAATTGCACCTTGCAATGCGGAGAAATTACTGTGTGTGCATTTACAATATTCATTGATTTTTGCCATTGAAAAACATCATGTTATTCATATACCAGAAATGTTTGAAGCTACTGACTGAATGAAAAGAGCTGGCATCTCACTCTCTTTGAGTCTTCTTTATCATGCCAGGATTAGCAGGAAAAAGCAAAAAATTTCAGAATTGCACCTTGCAATGTGGAGATATTACTGTTTGTGCATTTACAATATTCATTGATTTTTGCCATTGAAAAACATGTTATTCATATACCAGAAATGTTTGAAGCTACTGACTGAATGAAAAGAGCTGGCATCTCACTCTCTTTGAATCTTCTTTATCATGCCAGGATTAGCAGGAAAAAGCAAAAAATTTCAGAATTGCACCTTGCAATGTGGAGATATTACTGTTTGTGCATTTACAATATTCATTGATTTTTGCCATTGAAAAACGTCCAGAAATGTTTGAAGCTACTGTCTGAATGAAAGGAGCTGGCATCTCACTCTCTTTGAATCTTCTTTATCATGCTAGGATTAGCAGGAAAAAGCAAAAAATTTCAGAATTGCACCTTGCAATGCGGAGAAATTACTGTGTGTGCATTTACAATATTCATTGATTTTTGCCATTGAAAAACATCGTTATTCATATACCAGAAATGTTTGAAGCTACTGACTGAATGAAAAGAGCTGGCATCTCACTCTCTTTGAATCTTCTTTATCATGCCAGGATTAGCAGGAAAAAGCAAAAAATTTCAGAATTGCACCTTGCAATGTGGAGATATTACTGTTTGTGCATTTACAATATTCATTGATTTTTGCCATTGAAAAACATGTTATTCATATACCAGAAATGTTTGAAGCTACTGACTGAATGAAAAGAGCTGGCATCTCACTCTCTTTGAATCTTCTTTATCATGCCAGGATTAGCAGGAAAAAGCAAAAAATTTCAGAATTGCACCTTGCAATGCGGAGAAATTACTGTGTGTGCATTTACAATATTCATTGATTTTTGCCATTGAAAAACATCATGTTATTCATATACCAGAAATGTTTGAAGCTACTGACTGAATGAAAAGAGCTGGCATCTCACTCTCTTTGAGTCTTCTTTATCATGCCAGGATTAGCAGGAAAAAGCAAAAAATTTCAGAATTGCACCTTGCAATGTGGAGATATTACTGTTTGTGCATTTACAATATTCATTGATTTTTGCCATTGAAAAACATGTTATTCATATACCAGAAATGTTTGAAGCTACTGACTGAATGAAAAGAGCTGGCATCTCACTCTCTTTGAATCTTCTTTATCATGCCAGGATTAGCAGGAAAAAGCAAAAAATTTCAGAATTGCACCTTGCAATGTGGAGATATTACTGTTTGTGCATTTACAATATTCATTGATTTTTGCCATTGAAAAATATGTTATTCATATACCAGAAATGTTTGAAGCTACTGACTGAATGAAAAGAGCTGGCATCTCACTCTCTTTGAATCTTCTTTATCAAGCCAGGATTAGCAGGAAAAAGCAAAAAATTTCAGAATTGCACCTTGCAATGTGGAGATATTACTGTTTGTGCATTTACAATATTCATTGATTTTTGTCATTGAAAAACATCATGTTATTCATATACCAGAAATGTTTGAAGCTACTGACTGAATGAAAAGAGCTGGCATCTCACTCTCTTTGAGTCTTCTTTATCATGCCAGGATTAGCAGGAAAAAGCAAAAAATTTCAGAATTGCACCTTGCAATGTGGAGATATTACTGTTTGTGCATTTACAATATTCATTGATTTTTGCCATTGAAAAACATGTTATTCATATACCAGAAATGTTTGAAGCTACTGACTGAATGAAAAGAGCTGGCATCTCACTCTCTTTGAATCTTCTTTATCATGCCAGGATTAGCAGGAAAAAGCAAAAAATTTCAGAATTGCACCTTGCAATGTGGAGATATTACTGTTTGTGCATTTACAATATTCATTGATTTTTGCCATTGAAAAATATGTTATTCATATACCAGAAATGTTTGAAGCTACTGACTGAATGAAAAGAGCTGGCATCTCACTCTCTTTGAATCTTCTTTATCAAGCCAGGATTAGCAGGAAAAAGCAAAAAATTTCAGAATTGCACCTTGCAATGTGGAGATATTACTGTTTGTGCATTTACAATATTCATTGATTTTTGCCAATGAAAAACGTCCAGAAATGTTTGAAGCTACTGACTGAATGAAAGGAGCTGGCATCTCACTCTCTTTGAATCTTCTTTATCATGCTAGGATTAGCAGGAAAAAGCAAAAAATTTCAGAATTGCACCTTGCAATGCGGAGAAATTACTGTGTGTGCATTTACAATATTCATTGATTTTTGCCATTGAAAAACATCGTTATTCATATACCAGAAATGTTTGAAGCTACTGACTGAATGAAAGGAGCTGGCATCTCACTCTCTTTGAATCTTCTTTATCATGCTAGGATTAGCAGGAAAAAGCAAAAAATTTCAGAATTGCACATTGCAATGGGGAGAAATTACTGTTTGTGCATTTACAATATTCATTGATTTTTGCCATTGAAAAACATCATGTTATTCATATACCAGAAATGTTTGAAGCTACTGACTGAATGAAAAGAGCTGGCATCTCACTCTCTTTGAATCTTCTTTATCATGCCAGGATTAGCAGGAAAAAGCAAAAAATTTCAGAATTGCACCTTGCAATGTGGAGATATTACTGTTTGTGCATTTACAATATTCATTGATTTTTGCCATTGAAAAACGTCCAGAAATGTTTGAAGCTACTGACTGAATGAAAGGAGCTGGCATCTCACTCTCTTTGAATCTTCTTTATCATGCTAGGATTAGCAGGAAAAAGCAAAAAATTTCAGAATTGCACCTTGCAATGCGGAGAAATTACTGTGTGTGCATTTACAATATTCATTGATTTTTGCCATTGAAAAACATCGTTATTCATATACCAGAAATGTTTGAAGCTACTGACTGAATGAAAAGAGCTGGCATCTCACTCTCTTTGAATCTTCTTTATCATGCCAGGATTAGCAGGAAAAAGCAAAAAATTTCAGAATTGCACCTTGCAATGTGGAGATATTACTGTTTGTGCATTTACAATATTCATTGATTTTTGATATTGAAAAACATCATGTTATTCATATACCAGAAATGTTTGAAGCTACTGACTGAATGAAAAGAGCTGGCATCTCACTCTTTTTGAATCTTCTTTATCATGCCAGGATTAGCAGGAAAAAGCAAAAAATTTCAGAATTGCACGTTGCAATGTGGAGATATTACTGTTTGTGCATTTACAATATTCATTGATTTTTGCCATTGAAAAACGTCCAGAAATGTTTGAAGCTACTGACTGAATGAAAGGATCTGGCATCTCACTCTCTTTGAATCTTCTTTATCATGCTAGGATTAGCAGGAAAAAGCAAAAAATTTCAGAATTGCACCTTGCAATGCGGAGAAATTACTGTTTGTGCATTTACAATATTCATTGATTTTTGCCATTGAAAAACATCATGTTATTCATATACCAGAAATGTTTGAAGCTACTGACTGAATGAAAAGAGCTGGCATCTCACTCTCTTTGAATCTTCTTTATCATGCTAAGAGGAGCAGGAAAAAGCAAAAAATTTCAGAATTGCACGTTGCAATGTGGAGATATTACTGTTTGTGCATTTACAATATTCATTGATTTTTGCCATTGAAAAACGTCCAGAAATGTTTGAAGCTACTGACTGAATGAAAGGAGCTGGCATCTCACTCTCTTTGAATCTTCTTTATCATGCTAGGATTAGCAGGAAAAAGCAAAAAATTTCAGAATTGCACCTTGCAATGCGGAGAAATTACTGTGTGTGCATTTACAATATTCATTGATTTTTGCCATTGAAAAACATGTTATTCATATACCAGAAATGTTTGAAGCTACTGACTGAATGAAAAGAGCTGGCATCTCACTCTCTTTGAATCTTCTTTATCATGCCAGGATTAGCAGGAAAAAGCAAAAAATTTCAGAATTGCACCTTGCAATGTGGAGATATTACTGTTTGTGCATTTACAATATTCATTGATTTTTGCCATTGAAAAACGTCCAGAAATGTTTGAAGCTACTGACTGAATGAAAGGAGCTGGCATCTCACTCTCTTTGAATCTTCTTTATCATGCTAGGATTAGCAGGAAAAAGCAAAAAATTTCAGAATTGCACCTTGCAATGCGGAGAAATTACTGTGTGCATTTACAATATTCATTGATTTTTGCCATTGAAAAACATCGTTATTCATATACCAGAAATGTTTGAAGCTACTGACTGAATGAAAAGAGCTGGCATCTCACTCTCTTTGAATCTTCTTTATCATGCCAGGATTAGCAGGAAAAAGCAAAAAATTTCAGAATTGCACCTTGCAATGTGGAGATATTACTGTTTGTGCATTTACAATATTCATTGATTTTTGCCATTGAAAAACGTCCAGAAATGTTTGAAGCTACTGACTGAATGAAAAGAGCTGGCATCTCACTCTCTTTGAATCTTCTTTATCATGCCAGGATTAGCAGGAAAAAGCAAAAAATTTCAGAATTGCACCTTGCAATGTGGAGATATTACTGTTTGTGCATTTACAATATTCATTGATTTTTGCCATTGAAAAACGTCCAGAAATGTTTGAAGCTACTGACTGAATGAAAGGAGCTGGCATCTCACTCTCTTTGAATCTTCTTTATCTTGCTAGGATTAGCAGGAAAAAGCAAAAAATTTCAGAATTGCACCTTGCAATGCGGAGAAATTACTGTTTGTGCATTTACAATATTCATTGATTTTTGCCATTGAAAAACATGTTATTCATATACCAGAAATGTTTGAAGCTACTGACTGAATGAAAGGAGCTGGCATCTCACTCTCTTTGAATCTTCTTTATCATGCTAGGATTAGCAGGAAAAAGCAAAAAATTTCAGAATTGCACCTTGCAATGCGGAGAAATTACTGTGTGTGCATTTACAATATTCATTGATTTTTGCCATTGAAAAACATCGTTATTCATATACCAGAAATGTTTGAAGCTACTGACTGAATGAAAAGAGCTGGCATCTCACTCTCTTTGAATCTTCTTTATCATGCCATGATTAGCAGGAAAAAGCAAAAAATTTCAGAATTGCACCTTGCAATGTGGAGATATTACTGTTTGTGCATTTACAATATTCATTGATTTTTGCCATTGAAAAACGTCCAGAAATGTTTGAAGCTACTGACTGAATGAAAGGAGCTGGCATCTCACTCTCTTTGAATCTTCTTTATCATGCTAGGATTAGCAGGAAAAAGCAAAAAATTTCAGAATTGCACATTGCAATGGGGAGAAATTACTGTTTGTGCATTTACAATATTCATTGATTTTTGCCATTGAAAAACATCATGTTATTCATATACCAGAAATGTTTGAAGCTACTGACTGAATGAAAAGAGCTGGCATCTCACTCTCTTTGAATCTTCTTTATCATGCCAGGATTAGCAGGAAAAAGCAAAAAATTTCAGAATTGCACCTTGCAATGTGGAGATATTACTGTTTGTGCATTTACAATATTCATTGATTTTTGCCATTGAAAAACATGTTATTCATATACCAGAAATGTTTGAAGCTACTGACTGAATGAAAAGAGCTGGCATCTCACTCTCTTTGAATCTTCTTTATCATGCCAGGATTAGCAGGAAAAAGCAAAAAATTTCAGAATTGCACCTTGCAATGTGGAGATATTACTGTTTGTGCATTTACAATATTCATTGATTTTTGCCATTGAAAAACGTCCAGAAATGTTTGAAGCTACTGACTGAATGAAAGGAGCTGGCATCTCACTCTCTTTGAATCTTCTTTATCATGCTAGGATTAGCAGGAAAAAGCAAAAAATTTCAGAATTGCACCTTGCAATGCGGAGAAATTACTGTGTGTGCATTTACAATATTCATTGATTTTTGCCATTGAAAAACATCGTTATTCATATACCAGAAATGTTTGAAGCTACTGACTGAATGAAAAGAGCTGGCATCTCACTCTCTTTGAATCTTCTTTATCATGCCAGGATTAGCAGGAAAAAGCAAAAAATTTCAGAATTGCACCTTGCAATGTGGAGATATTACTGTTTGTGCATTTACAATATTCATTGATTTTTGCCATTGAAAAACGTCCAGAAATGTTTGAAGCTACTGACTGAATGAAAGGAGCTGGCATCTCACTCTCTTTGAATCTTCTTTATCATGCTAGGATTAGCAGGAAAAAGCAAAAAATTTCAGAATTGCACCTTGCAATGCGGAGAAATTACTGTGTGTGCATTTACAATATTCATTGATTTTTGCCATTGAAAAACATCGTTATTCATATACCAGAAATGTTTGAAGCTACTGACTGAATGAAAAGAGCTGGCATCTCACTCTCTTTGAATCTTCTTTATCATGCCAGGATTAGCAGGAAAAAGCAAAAAATTTCAGAATTGCACCTTGCAATGTGGAGATATTACTGTTTGTGCATTTACAATATTCATTGATTTTTGCCATTGAAAAACGTCCAGAAATGTTTGAAGCTACTGACTGAATGAAAAGAGCTGGCATCTCACTCTCTTTGAATCTTCTTTATCATGCTAAGAGGAGCAGGAAAAAGCAAAAAATTTCAGAATTGCACGTTGCAATGTGGAGATATTACTGTTTGTGCATTTACAATATTCATTGATTTTTGCCATTGAAAAACGTCCAGAAATGTTTGAAGCTACTGACTGAAAGAAAGGAGCTGGCATCTCACTCTCTTTGAATCTTCTTTATCATGCTAGGATTAGCAGGAAAAAGCAAAAAATTTCAGAATTGCACCTTGCAATGCGGAGAAATTACTGTTTGTGCATTTACAATATTCACTGATTTTTGCCATTGAAAAACATCATGTTATTCATATACCAGAAATGTTTGAAGCTACTGACTGAATGAAAAGAGCTGGCATCTCACTCTCTTTGAATCTTCTTTATCATGCCAGGATTAGCAGGAAAAAGCAAAAAATTTCAGAATTGCACGTTGCAATGTGGAGATATTACTGTTTGTGCATTTACAATATTCATTGATTTTTGCCATTGAAAAACGTCCAGAAATGTTTGAAGCTACTGACTGAATGAAAGGAGCTGGCATCTCACTCTCTTTGAATCTTCTTTATCATGCTAGGATTAGCAGGAAAAAGCAAAAAATTTCAGAATTGCACCTTGCAATGCGGAGAAATTACTGTTTGTGCATTTACAATATTCATTGATTTTTGCCATTGAAAAACATCATGTTATTCATATACCAGAAATGTTTGAAGCTACTGACTGAATGAAAAGAGCTGGCTTCTCACTCTCTTTGAATCTTCTTTATCATGCCAGGATTAGCAGGAAAAAGCAAAAAATTTCAGAAATGCACGTTGCAATGTGGAGATATTACTGTTTGTGCATTTACAATATTCATTGATTTTTGCCATTGAAAAACGTCCAGAAATGTTTGAAGCTACTGACTGAATGAAAGGAGCTGGCATCTCACTCTCTTTGAATCTTCTTTATCATGCTAGGATTAGCAGGAAAAAGCAAAAAATTTCAGAATTGCACCTTGCAATGCGGAGAAATTACTGTGTGTGCATTTACAATATTCATTGATTTTTGCCATTGAAAAACATCATGTTATTCATATACCAGAAATGTTTGAAGCTACTGACTGAATGAAAAGAGCTGGCATCTCACTCTCTTTGAATCTTCTTTATCATGCCAGGATTAGCAGGAAAAAGCAAAAAATTTCAGAATTGCACCTTGCAATGTGGAGATATTACTGTTTGTGCATTTACAATATTCATTGATTTTTGCCATTGAAAAACATGTTATTCATATACCAGAAATGTTTGAAGCTACTGACTGAATGAAAAGAGCTGGCATCTCACTCTCTTTGAATCTTCTTTATCATGCCAGGATTAGCAGGAAAAAGCAAAAAATTTCAGAATTGCACCTTGCAATGTGGAGATATTACTGTTTGTGCATTTACAATATTCATTGATTTTTGCCATTGAAAAACATGTTATTCATATACCAGAAATGTTTGAAGCTACTGACTGAATGAAAAGAGCTGGCATCTCACTCTCTTTGAATCTTCTTTATCATGCCAGGATTAGCAGGAAAAAGCAAAAAATTTCAGAATTGCACCTTGCAATGTGGAGATATTACTGTTTGTGCATTTACAATATTCATTGATTTTTGCCATTGAAAAACGTCCAGAAATGTTTGAAGCTACTGTCTGAATGAAAGGAGCTGGCATCTCACTCTCTTTGAATCTTCTTTATCATGCTAGGATTAGCAGGAAAAAGCAAAAAATTTCAGAATTGCACCTTGCAATGCGGAGAAATTACTGTGTGTGCATTTACAATATTCATTGATTTTTGCCATTGAAAAACATCGTTATTCATATACCAGAAATGTTTGAAGCTACTGACTGAATGAAAAGAGCTGGCATCTCACTCTCTTTGAATCTTCTTTATCATGCCAGGATTAGCAGGAAAAAGCAAAAAATTTCAGAATTGCACCTTGCAATGTGGAGATATTACTGTTTGTGCATTTACAATATTCATTGATTTTTGCCATTGAAAAACATGTTATTCATATACCAGAAATGTTTGAAGCTACTGACTGAATGAAAAGAGCTGGCATCTCACTCTCTTTGAATCTTCTTTATCATGCCAGGATTAGCAGGAAAAAGCAAAAAATTTCAGAATTGCACCTTGCAATGTGGAGATATTACTGTTTGTGCATTTACAATATTCATTGATTTTTGCCATTGAAAAACGTCCAGAAATGTTTGAAGCTACTGACTGAATGAAAGGAGCTGGCATCTCACTCTCTTTGAATCTTCTTTATCATGCTAGGATTAGCAGGAAAAAGCAAAAAATTTCAGAATTGCACCTTGCAATGCGGAGAAATTACTGTGTGTGCATTTACAATATTCATTGATTTTTGCCATTGAAAAACATCGTTATTCATATACCAGAAATGTTTGAAGCTACTGACTGAATGAAAAGAGCTGGCATCTCACTCTCTTTGAATCTTCTTTATCATGCCAGGATTAGCAGGAAAAAGCAAAAAATTTCAGAATTGCACCTTGCAATGTGGAGATATTACTGTTTGTGCATTTACAATATTCATTGATTTTTGCCATTGAAAAACATGTTATTCATATACCAGAAATGTTTGAAGCTACTGACTGAATGAAAAGAGCTGGCATCTCACTCTCTTTGAATCTTCTTTATCATGCCAGGATTAGCAGGAAAAAGCAAAAAATTTCAGAATTGCACTTTGCAATGTGGAGATATCACTGTTTGTGCATTTACAATATTCATTGATTTTTGCCATTGAAAAACGTCCAGAAATGTTTGAAGCTACTGACTGAATGAAAGGAGCTGGCATCTCACTCTCTTTGAATCTTCTTTATCATGCTAGGATTAGCAGGAAAAAGCAAAAAATTTCAGAATTGCACCTTGCAATGCGGAGAAATTACTGTTTGTGCATTTACAATATTCATTGATTTTTGCCATTGAAAAACGTCCAGAAATGTTTGAAGCTACTGACTGAATGAAAGGAGCTGGCATCTCACTCTCTTTGAATCTTCTTTATCATGCTAGGATTAGCAGGAAAAAGCAAAAAATTTCAGAATTGCACCTTGCAATGCGGAGAAATTACTGTGTGTGCATTTACAATATTCATTGATTTTTGCCATTGAAAAACATCATGTTATTCATATACCAGAAATGTTTGAAGCTACTGACTGAATGAAAAGAGCTGGCATCTCACTCTCTTTGAATCTTCTTTATCATGCCAGGATTAGCAGGAAAAAGCAAAAAATTTCAGAATTGCACCTTGCAATGTGGAGATATTACTGTTTGTGCATTTACAATATTCATTGATTTTTGCCATTGAAAAACATGTTATTCATATACCAGAAATGTTTGAAGCTACTGACTGAATGAAAAGAGCTGGCATCTCACTCTCTTTGAATCTTCTTTATCATGCCAGGATTAGCAGGAAAAAGCAAAAAATTTCAGAATTGCACCTTGCAATGTGGAGATATTACTGTTTGTGCATTTACAATATTCATTGATTTTTGCCATTGAAAAACGTCCAGAAATGTTTGAAGCTACTGACTGAATGAAAGGAGCTGGCATCTCAATCTCTTTGAATCTTCTTTATCATGCTAGGATTAGCAGGAAAAAGCAAAAAATTTCAGAATTGCACATTGCAATGGGGAGAAATTACTGTTTGTGCATTTACAATATTCATTGATTTTTGCCATTGAAAAACATCATGTTATTCATATACCAGAAATGTTTGAAGCTACTGACTGAATGAAAAGAGCTGGCATCTCACTCTCTTTGAATCTTCTTTATCATGCCAGGATTAGCAGGAAAAAGCAAAAAATTTCAGAATTGCACCTTGCAATGTGGAGATATTACTGTTTGTGCATTTACAATATTCATTGATTTTTGCCATTGAAAAACATGTTATTCATATACCAGAAATGTTTGAAGCTACTGACTGAATGAAAAGAGCTGGCATCTCACTCTCTTTGAATCTTCTTTATCATGCCAGGATTAGCAGGAAAAAGCAAAAAATTTCAGAATTGCACCTTGCAATGTGGAGATATTACTGTTTGTGCATTTACAATATTCATTGATTTTTGCCATTGAAAAACGTCCAGAAATGTTTGAAGCTACTGACTGAATGAAAGGAGCTGGCATCTCACTCTCTTTGAATCTTCTTTATCATGCTAGGATTAGCAGGAAAAAGCAAAAAATTTCAGAATTGCACCTTGCAATGCGGAGAAATTACTGTGTGTGCATTTACAATATTCATTGATTTTTGCCATTGAAAAACATCGTTATTCATATACCAGAAATGTTTGAAGCTACTGACTGAATGAAAAGAGCTGGCATCTCACTCTCTTTGAATCTTCTTTATCATGCCAGGATTAGCAGGAAAAAGCAAAAAATTTCAGAATTGCACCTTGCAATGTGGAGATATTACTGTTTGTGCATTTACAATATTCATTGATTTTTGCCATTGAAAAACGTCCAGAAATGTTTGAAGCTACTGACTGAATGAAAGGAGCTGGCATCTCACTCTCTTTGAATCTTCTTTATCATGCTAGGATTAGCAGGAAAAAGCAAAATATTTCAGAATTGCACCTTGCAATGCGGAGAAATTACTGTGTGTGCATTTACAATATTCATTGATTTTTGCCATTGAAAAACATCGTTATTCATATACCAGAAATGTTTGAAGCTACTGACTGAATGAAAAGAGCTGGCATCTCACTCTCTTTGAATCTTCTTTATCATGCCAGGATTAGCAGGAAAAAGCAAAAAATTTCAGAATTGCACGTTGCAATGTGGAGATATTACTGTTTGTGCATTTACAATATTCATTGATTTTTGCCATTGAAAAACGTCCAGAAATGTTTGAAGCTACTGACTGAATGAAAGGAGCTGGCATCTCACTCTCTTTGAATCTTCTTTATCATGCTAGGATTAGCAGGAAAAAGCAAAAAATTTCAGAATTGCACCTTGCAAT